>NC_037676.1:66029811-66099836 GCF_003255815.1 Theropithecus gelada | reverse complement strand
AAAAAAAAAAAAAAAACTAGAAAGATAAAGATTCCATTTACTATGATGAGGAAGATGAAAGGTTGGCTCTGGAATAGACAACGTTAAGTTTAAGATGTCCATGACACCTGAGTAGATACGCAATTCCCGGTTTCAACTTTTCTTCTGGTTTCATCTTCTAAATAGGAAGTTGAAACCGGAAGAGAAATCCGTGCTGAAGATAAACATTTCAGATACATCACACAGATGCAGTATGCCAGAACCCTGACTCATACAGGAGAAGGCCAGTGGCTCACCTAGGTGGCAGGCACAGATGGAAGGACAGCTGATGAGGTGCTTAATGTAGTCAAGGCAAACTCTTTGCCAGGCAGGAAAAGGGCCACATTTTTTGTCACTAAACAGAGGAAAGGAGAGATGCCAGCTCCACTGAAGTCTTGAGTGAGGGGTGGCTGCGAGCTGTGATTCAGCTTTGGTGTCTTCTAACATTACTAGGCCCCATTTCTCGGCTGTGTCTGAGCTTTCCCCTGTTAGATCTCTGCCTTCCCACCTGCTCCTTGTCGCCCAAGCTCCCCTTCTGTAAACCAGATCATTCCCTGGTCCATTTTTCTAGTTCCCCTTGAAGTCTCATTGTGGTTTATCCCCTTCTACTTTCCTTTGGAATCTTCTTTTTCTCTTGCTATTACTTAATAGACTTTGATGGACCATTAAACTCAAAGCACAAATCATTAGCCACTGAAAAACTCACTCTCTTCCCAAAGCCTCCTAGGGGAGAAAATATTTACATTTCATCCTTTTAGTGCAGCAAAGAAAGAGAGAGAAAAAAACAAAACAAACAAACAAACAAAAAACAGGGACCCTACCCCACTAAACACCCTAAAGGAAAATGGAGGATATGATCTGGACCCTTGAGGTTTTACAATCTGATGAAGCTGGAAGAGATTGGTTGGTGACATAAAAATATAAAGCTTACAATGAAATTGTAGCATGAGTAAGTTCATGTATAAAAATCTACCTGAGAAAGAAAATTATAGATATTGAATCAGTTAAACTAGGAAGATTTTAAGGGGCAAGAAAATTGTGGATGACAATTGAAGAGCAAGAAAAATGTGAATCATAAGAAAGGAGGTTATCTTCGGTAGTAGAGAAAATAGGTAGTGTTTGAATGCACAAATTGAAACAAGAAAGTTGTATTTTGAATACCAAAGCAGATTTGTTTTCTTTGCATAAATGGTGATGAAGAATAGTAAAACCAAGAAATGAAGAAAGTTTAAAGCTGAGCATTTGTATCTCAGGCCCAGGATTTCTTGGTATCATCAGTAACTCCTGTGAAGATTTAACAGGGGTTTCAACTTCCGTGTCATAACCCATAGATGTAGACAACTTTGACTCATCTGACTCCTCATCTTAGATCTGAAGGAAATCCTATGTTGATAAAAGAGCAAAGATGAGAAAACATGGCAACCCCTGGCCAAATCTCCTGGCCTAAGACGTTCAATCAGGTTCACAGCTACACCATGAAGAAAGAGTTCATTCTCACCAGAAAAGTACCAAGCCAAGAATAGCTTATGGAGTATTGGAGAATACCTACAGAGGACACCCTTACTACAAAAAGATAAAGATTTGGCGTGGTGAGTCTAAAAAAAACAAGCACCTATTCATCAAATGATTAGCGCAGATTGTCTTCTATGTAGATTCTGGCAGTTGCTGGCCTGTTTCAGTTGTGGTTTTGGTTAAGAAACGATGTGAACTAAAGACCACAAGTACCATGAGACCCTGCATCTGAGAATCCATGGTCAAATAATTTAAGTCAAATCTAGATTAAACATGCAATGTCAAGTTTTGCTTGTTTGTTGTACTACAGATCTTCGTGGATCTGATCTTCTCCTATGCAACAGTACGTTGTGATGTCTAAGAAGGGACAATGTCATACAGCATTTTCTGAGCATATTTAAAGATAGGATCGTTTTTTAAATGAACCTATCACTAGTGTTGCTGATACTATTTTTATTTCACAAAATATGTCATAATCTTTCATGGGAACTACTTTGGGAAGTTAATAGTGTGAAAACACTATGATCACGAGCAAAAAAAGCATTAAATGCATCTTGGACAAACCATGCACTCCTGGAGTTTACTCTGCTATACACTAGTCAAGGATCTGGCTCAAGTATTTAAAAAAAAAAAAAAAATGAAGAAAAAATTTATTTCTGCCTGTGGGTACAGTGACTTTATCACTTTTAGTGAGCAAGTAGAGAAGGAAGGACTCAGAAATAAAGGTGGGGTTAGAGAAAGTGTGGTCAGGGGTAATTCTAGCCTCAACTCCTAACCCAGAAAATAGTATATATTTTTAAATGACTGATAATCTCCTATGGAAGATGGAATTTCTGCCCCAAGGAGCTAATAAAAAACTTGGGGAGACCTACAAGAAATTCAGCAAATATATCCAGTGGGATAATTTGGCTAAACACAAGGTTCTGAGAAAGGGATTGAGAGAAGATATAAACTTGTTTTGGAACAGGTGAGGATTGAGGGTTTGCTCAAGGAAGGCTTTCCAAATAAGTAGTCATAGAGAAAGCTGAATCCTAAGGGGTGAGTGTGAAGCAGCCAAAACCATTTTAGGGGGAAGGATACTTTATACAGAAGGATTTAAATACTCATGAAAGCATGGGCAACTGAAGAAAGGCCCCAACTTACTGAGAACTTGATACTCAGATAGGTTGAAAGTCATTAATTATCAACCTATGCTGAGTAAATGAAAAAGATCTTATCTAAGAATGAGGTGATATATTTCAGTTCTAATGTACCTATTGAGTAACTGAATCTAAGTCATGAAAATACTTGAAACTAGTTTCCTTTTCTCCCTACTGATGGTTACTTATAAGACTAGATGACCTTGGAAGCTAACTTCAGCTATAACAATAATATACAATAAAGCAGTATTAATAGTTAATGCTTAATAATGTTTACCAGGCCCTGTTTTTAGCACTTTGCGTAAACTAACAAAGAGGAAACTGAGACCCACTGAATTTAAATGACTTTTTCAAAGCCTCACAATAGTAAAGACAGAAGTGGGACTCAAAATGAGGAAGCCTGGTTTCAGAGTTTGCACTCTTAACCACAGGATAAACTGTCTCCCAATATAGAAAATAAAGACAATAAAAATTATCAGATTTCTATAATTTTCTTTAAACCATAAGAGAGGGAAACAATAACAAGAAAGAGAAACAACATAAGTAAACTCCTTAAAATATAGCGTATTTAGTTCAAAACTTTTTTTTATTTTATTTTATTTTATTTTTTTAATTTATTTATTATTATTATACTTTAAGTTGTAGGGTACATGTGCATAACGTGCAGGTTTGTTACATATGTATACTTGTGCCATGTTGGTCTACTGCACCCATCAACTCGTCATTTACATCAGGTATAACTCCCAATGCAATCCCTCCCCCCTCCCCCCTCCCCATGATAGGCCCCGGTGTGTGATGTTCCCCTTCCTGAGTCCAAGTGATCTCATTGTTCAGTTCCCACCTATGAGTGAGAACATGCGGTGTTTGGTTTTCTGTTCTTGTGATAGTTTGCTAAGAATGATGGATTCCAGCTGCATCCATGTCCCTACAAAGGACGCAAACTCATCCTTTTTTATGGCTGCATAGTATTCCATGGTGTATATGTGCCACATTTTCTTAATCCAATCTGTCACTGATGGACATTTGGGTTGATTCCAAGTCTTTGCTATTGTGAATAGTGCTGCAATAAACATACGTGTGCATGTGTCTTTATAGCAGCATAATTTATAATCCTTTGGGTATATCCCCAGTAATGGGATGGCTGGGTCATATGGTACATCTAGTTCTAGATCCTTGAGGAATCGCCATACTGTTTTCCATAATGGTTGAACTAGTTTACAATCCCACCAACAGTGTAAAAGTGTTCCTATTTCTCCACATCCTCTCCAGCACCTGTTGTTTCCTGACTTTTTAATGATCGCCATTCTAACTGGTGTGAGATGGTATCTCATTGTGGTTTTGATTTGCATTTCTCTGATGGCCAGTGATGATGAGCATTTTTTCATATGTCTGTTGGCTGTATGAATGTCTTCTTTTGAGAAATGTCTGTTCATATCCTTTGCCCACTTTTTGATGGGGTTGTTTGTTTTTTTCTTGTAAATTTGTTTGAGTTCTTTGTAGGTTCTGGATATTAGCCCTTTGTCAGATGAGTAGATTGCAAAAATTTTCTCCCATTCTGTAGGTTGCCTGTTCACTCTGATGGTAGTTTCTTTTGCTGTGCAGAAGCTCTTTAGTTTAATTAGATCCCATTTGTCAATTTTAGCTTTTGCTGCCGTTGCTTTTGGTGTTTTAGACATGAAGTCTTTGCCCATGCCTATGTCCTGAATGGTACTACCTAGATTTTCCTCTAGGATTTTTATGGTATTAGGTCTAACATTTAAGTCTCTAATCCATCTTGAATTAATTTTCGTATAAGGAGTAAGGAAAGGATCCAGTTTCAGCTTTCTACTTATGGCTAGCCAATTTTCCCAGCACCATTTATTAAATAGGGAATCCTTTCCCCATTTCTTGTTTTTCTCAGGTTTGTCAAAGATCAGATGGCTGTAGATGTGTGGTATTATTTCTGAGGACTCTGTTCTGTTCCATTGGTCTATATCTCTGTTTTGGTACCAGTACCATGCTGTTTTGGTTACTGTAGCCTTGTAGTATAGTTTGAAGTCAGGTAGCGTGATGCCTCCAGCTTTGTTCTTTTGACTTAGGATTGTCTTGGAGATGCGGGCTCTTTTTTGGTTCCATATGAACTTTAAAGCAGTTTTTTCCAATTCTGTGAAGAAACTCATTGGTAGCTTGATGGGGATGGCATTGAATCTATAAATTACCTTGGGCAGTATGGCCATTTTCACGATATTGATTCTTCCTATCCATGAGCATGGTATGTTCTTCCATTTGTTTGTGTCCTCTTTTATTTCACTGAGCAGTGGTTTGTAGTTCTCCTTGAAGAGGTCCTTTACATCCCTTGTAAGTTGGATTCCTAGGTATTTTATTCTCTTTGAAGCAATTGTGAATGGAAGTTCATTCATGATTTGGCTCTCTGTTTGTCTGTTATTGGTGTATAAGAATGCTTGTGATTTTTGCACATTAATTTTGTATCCTGAGACTTTGCTGAAGTTGCTTATCAGCTTAAGGAGATTTTGGGCTGAGACAATGGGGTTTTCTAAATATACAATCATGTCATCTGCAAACAGGGACAATTTGACTTCTTCTTTTCCTAACTGAATACCCCTGATTTCTTTCTCTTGCCTAATTGCCCTAGCCAGAACTTCCAACACTATGTTGAATAGGAGTGGTGAGAGAGGGCATCCCTGTCTTGTGCCAGTTTTCAAAGGGAATTTTTCCAGTTTTTGCCCATTCAGTATGATATTGGCTGTGGGTTTGTCATAAATAGCTCTTATTATTTTGAGGTACGTTCCATCAATACCGAATTTATTGAGCGTTTTTAGCATGAAGGGCTGTTGAATTTTGTCAAAAGCCTTTTCTGCATCTATTGAGATAATCATGTGGTTCTTGTCTTTGGTTCTGTTTATATGCTGGATTATGTTTATTGATTTGCGAATGTTGAACCAGCCTTGCATCCCAGGGATGAAGCCCACTTGATCATGGTGGATAAGCTTTTTGATGTGTTGTTGAATCCGGTTTGCCAGTATTTTATTGAGGATTTTTGCATCGATGTTCATCAGGGATATTGGTCTAAAATTCTCTTTTTTTGTTGTGTCTCTGCCAGGCTTTGGTATCAGGATGATGTTGGCCTCATAAAATGAGTTAGGGAGGATTCCCTCTTTTTCTATTGATTGGAATAGTTTCAGAAGGAATGGTACCAACTCCTCCTTATACCTCTGGTAGAATTCAGCTGTGAATCCATCTGGTCCTGGACTTTTTTTGGTTGGTAGGCTATTAATTATTGCCTCAATTTCAGAGCCTACTATTGGTCTATTCAGGGATTCAACTTCTTCCTGGTTTAGTCTTGGAAGAGTGTAAGTGTCCAGGAAATTATCCATTTCTTCTAGGTTTTCCAGTTTATTTGCGAAGAGGTGTTTATAGTATTCTCTGATGGTAGTTTGTATTTCTGTGGGGTCGGTGGTGATATCCCCTTTATCATTTTTAATTGCATCAATTTGATTCCTCTCTTTTCTTCTTTATTAGTCTTGCTAGTGGTCTGTCAATTTTGTTGATCTTTTCAAAAAACCAACTCCTGGATTCATTGATTTTTTGGAGGGTTTTTTGTGTCTCTATCTCCTTCAGTTCTGCTCTGATCTTAGTTATTTCTTGCCTTCTGCTAGCTTTGGAATGTGTTTGCTCTTGCTTCTCTAGTTCTTTTAATTGCGATGTTAGAGTGTCAATTTTTGATCTTTCCTGCTTTCTCTTGTGGGCATTTAGTGCTATAAATTTCCCTCTACACACTGCTTTAAATGTGTCCCAGAGATTCTGGTATGTTGTATCTTTGTTCTCATTGGTTTCAAAGAACATCTTTATTTCTGCCTTCATTTCGTTATGTACCCAGTAGTCATTCAGGAGCAGGTTGTTCAGTTTCCATGTAGTTGAGCGGTTTTGATTGAGTTTCTTAGTCCTGAGTTCTAGTTTGATTGCACTGTGGTCTGAGAGACAGTTTGTTATAATTTCTGTTCTTGTACATTTGCTGAGGAGTGCTTTACTTCCAATTATATGGTCAATTTTGGAGTAAGTACGATGTGGTGCTGAGAAGAATGTATATTCTGTTGATTTGGGGTGGAGAGTTCTATAGATGTCTATTAGGTCTGCTTGCTGCAGAGATGAGTTCAATTCCTGGATATCCTTGTTAACTTTCTGTCTTGTTGATCTGTCTAATGTTGACAGTGGAGTGTTGAAGTCTCCCATTATTATTGTATGGGAGTCTAAGTCTCTTTGTAAGTCTCTAAGGACTTGCTTTATGAATCTGGGTGCTCCTGTATTGGGTGCATATATATTTAGGATAGTTAGCTCTTCCTGTTGAATTGATCCCTTTACCATTATGTAATGGCCTTCTTTGTCTCTTTTGATCTTTGATGGTTTAAAGTCTGTTTTATCAGAGACTAGGATTGCAACCCCCGCTTTTTTTTGTTCTCCATTTGCTTGGTAAATCTTCCTCCATCCCTTTATTTTGAGCCTATGTATGTCTCTGCGTGTGAGATGGGTCTCCTGAATACAGCAGACTGATGGGTCTTGACTCTTTATCCAGTTTGCCAGTCTGTGTCTTTTAATTGGAGCATTTAGTGCATTTACATTTAAGTTTAAGATTGTTATGTGTGAACTTGATCCTGCCATTATGATATTAACTGGTTATTTTGCTCGTTAGTTGATGCAGTTTCTTCCTAGCCTCGATGGTCTTTACATTTTGGCATGTTTTTGAGATGGCTGGTACCAGTTGTTCCTTTCCATGTTGAGTGCTTCCTTCAGGGTCTCTTGTAAGGCAGGCCTAGTGGTGACAAAATGTCTAAGCATTTGCTTATCTGTAAAGGATTTTATTTCTCCTTCACTTATGAAACTTAGTTTGGCTGGATATGAAATTCTGGGTTGAAAATTCTTTTCTTTAAGAATGTTGAATATTGGCCCCCACTCTCTTCTGGCTTGGAGAGTTTCTGCCGAGAGATCTGCTGTGAGTCTGATGGGCTTCCCTTTGTGGGTAACCCGACCTTTCTCTCTGGCTGCCCTTAAGATTTTTTCCTTCATTTCAACTTTGGTGAATCTGGCAATTATGTGTCTTGGAGTTGCTCTTCTCGAGGAGTATCTTTGTGGCGTTCTCTGTATTTCCTGGATTTGAATGTTGGCCTGCCCTACTAGGTTGGGGAAGTTCTCCTGGATGATATCCTGAAGAGTGTTTTCCAACTTGGTTCCATTTTCCCCCTCACTTTCAGGCACCCCAATCAGACGTAGATTTGGTCTTTTTACATAATCCCATACTTCTTGCAGGCTTTGTTCATTTCTTTTTCTTCTTTTTTCTTTTGGTTTCTCTTCTCGCTTCATTTCATTCATTTGATCCTCAATCGCTGATACTCTTTCTTCCAGTTGATCGAGTCGGTTACTGAAGCTTGTGCATTTGTCACGTATTTCTCGTGTCATGGTTTTCATCTCTTTCATTTCGTTTATGACCTTCTCTGCATTAATTAGTCTAGCCGTCAATTCTTCCACTTTTTTTTCAAGATTTTTAGTTTCTTTGCGCTGGGTACGTAATTCCTCCTTTAGCTCTGAGAAATTTGATGGACTGAAGCCTTCTTCTCTCATCTCGTCAAAGTCATTCTCCGTCCAGCTTTGATCCGTTGCTGGCGATGAGCTGCGCTCCTTTGCCGGGGGAGATGTGCTCTTATTTTTTGAACTTCCAGCTTTTCTGCCCTGCTTTTTCCCCATCTTTGTGGTTTTATCTGCCTCTGGTCTTTGATGATGGTGATGTACTGATGGGGTTTTGGTGTAGGTGTCCTTCCTGTTTGATAGTTTTCCTTCTATCAGTCAGGACCCTCAGCTGTAGGTCTGTTGGAGATTGCTTGAGGTCCACTCCAGATCCTGTTTGCCTGGGTATCAGCAGCAGAGGCTGCAGAAGATAGAATATTTCTGAACAGCGAGTGTACCTGTCTGATTCTTGCTTTGGAAGCTTCCTCTCAGGGGTGTACTCCACCCTGTGAGGTGTGGGGTGTCGGACTGCCCCTAGTGGGGGATGTCTCCCAGTTAGGCTACTCAGGGGTCAGGGACCCACTTGAGCAGGCAGTCTGTCCCTTCTCAGATCTCAACCTCCGTGTTGGGACATCCACTGCTCTCTTCAAAGCTGTCAGACAGAGTCGTTTGCGTCTGCAGAGGTTTCTGCTGCTTTTTTGTTGTTGTTGTTGTTGTTGTTGTTGTGTAGCTGTGCCCTGTCCCCAGAGGTGGAGTCTACAGAGACAGGCAGGTTTCCTTGGGCTGCTGTGAGCTCCACCCAGTTGGAGCTTCCCAGCAGCTTTGTTTACCTACTTAAGCCTCAGCAATGGCGGGCGCCCCTCCCCCAGCCTCGCTGCTGCCTTGCCGGTAGATCACAGACTGCTGTGCTAGCAATGAGGGAGGCTCCGTGGGCGTGGGACCCTCCCGGCCAGGTGTGGGATATGATCTCCTGGTGTGCCTGTTTGCTTAAAGCGCAATATTGGGGTGGGAGTTACCCGATTTTCCAGGTGTTGTGTGTCTCAGTTCCCCTGGCTAGGAAAAGGGATTCCCTTCCCCCTTGCGCTTCCCAGGTGAGGCGATGCCTCGCCCTGCTTCAGCTCTCGCTGGTCAGGCTGCAGCAGCTGACCAGCACCGATCGTCCGGCACTCCCCAGTGAGATGAACCCAGTACCTCAGTTGAAAATGCAGAAATCACCGGTCTTCTGTGTCGCTGGCGCTGGGAGTTGGAGATGGGAGCTGTTCCCATTCGGCCATCTTGCTCCGCCCCCAAAACTTTTTTTAATAGTGAAGAATTATGAGGCTACACAGTACTAAATAAATAGGTAAATATATTCTATTTATACTGAAATATATTCTAATCACTTAAGAAAATGATACTGTGTGATAATCCACATCCATTATTTCTAGAGATTCAAGCTAACATTCCAGCTAAGTTCCACATAGAAATTATAGAATTGGGCCATGTGTGGTGGCTCATGCCTGTAATCCCAGCACTTTGGGAGTCCAGGGCACGTGGATCAGTTGAGGTCAGGAGTTTGAAACTAGCCTGGCCAACATGGCAAAACCTCGTCTCTACTAATAATACAAAAAAGTAGCTCGGTGTGGTGGTGCATGCCTGTAATCCCAGCTACTCTGGAGGCTGAGGCAGGAGAATCGCTTGAATCCGGGAGGAGGAGGTTGCAGTGAGCCAAGATCGTGCCATTGCACTCCAGCCTGGGCAACAAGAGCAAAACTCTGTGGGGAAAAAAAAAAAAAAAAGAAGTTGCATAATTAGTCAGAGTTGATAGAAACACTGGAACAAAGACAGAAAGATAAGCTAATTTCAAATTAACTTTGTGATGCAAATGTTAAATTAACCCACCCTGGAGCTTTATTGCTATGCTATGTTTGAGGTTTATACCAAAAGATGTCTTTGAGAATCCAGTTATCATAGATCCTTTTTGTTCTTTAGTAACCAAGTCTTCATGCTTGAGTTTCAAGATATATGCATCTGTTTATCAAGAGTGTTATAGTCAAATTTCATTATTCTTAAGCCAATTCTTTCAAATAGTCCTTTAAATTAACTTTATTCTTGATATGAGGTGTTTTTATATATTTTAATGGCTAAATATATAATCAAAAACATCACACAACAACACAATGAATAATGATCCTTGGATTACCCAGTCATCTAAGAGAAGCATCTATCTGTAAAAAATAGTATTTTAAAATTTTAAAAATAGAAATATTTCTTTCTTTGCAAAGAAAGGGCATTTCTGGGGAGACCATATAGACTGGAAAAAACCTGGGTCTTAAAGAAACTGCACCTCTCTCACTTGCATAGGACAAATTATTTAGCTCTGCTGTGCTTCCATTTTCTCATCTGCAAAACGGAAACAATAGTACTTTGTGGGTAGGGGTTGGGAGGAAGGAGAGAATGAGAAAGAATAGCTAGTAGATGCTGGGCTTAATGCCTGGGTGAAGGGATGATCTGTGCAGCACAGCACTATGTCCCACATTTACCTATGTAACAAACTTGCACATCCTACATATGCATCTCTTAACTTAAAATAAAAGTTGGAAAAATCAAAACAAAACTGTGGGATGGGAAGGAAGGGAACAGAACATAAAACATACATTAAAAATCTAATAAATATATGCAGCTTTATAAAGGAAGCAAATCCTGACACATGCTACAACAAGAATGAACCTTGAGGACACTATGTTAAGTTAAAAAAAAAAAAAAAAGAAGAAAGAAAAAAAAAGTACTCACTTTGCAACACTGAAAGACTAAATGTAAACATTAATGTGGTAAGGGCACATCAATCATATAACGTACTTTCTGGCACATAAACATTGTTCAATTAAAGTTATTATATTACCATTGATGTTATTAAAAGGATGATTAGAATTTATAACAAAATCTCAATCGCCTATAAAACGTGTATTTTGACTTTTAGTGATTTATCTCATCATTTGAAAAATGTATTTTTTACATGAAAATTAGAGAGATATTTGATGCCAATCCAAGTTATCTAATTCTGTTAGCCATTTGTTTAGAGGGACATACTGATTCAATTCACAAAATTAATGTTGAGTTCCAGTGATGGCTAAAAAAAGAGACTTATTTAAAAAACAATATGAGAAAAAAATGAAAAAGAATGTTGATGAGAGTCATTTGAGGATTTTCAGTTCACCATTGACAGTAAATATGCTGTAGCTTCTTTGTTGTAGATGAAATAAAATAGTCCCTATTGAGTAATGGAACTTAGTTTCTGTCTTGAAGGAATAATTACAGAATAATAATGGGATGATTAAGAAATTTATGAGAACAAAATACGTGTCTTTACCGTAATACCAAGATATGATGAAGTAAAGAAAGTCAATGGACCCATCTCAAAGCCACTTAAAAGTGTTAATGTCTCCCGAATGTCAAAACAACACAATTTAGTTAAAAAATAGTCAAATTCCTTCACTGTGTGTTAACAAAACACATAAAATATATGCTTAAAAGACCAAAGTGTTTATTTTTAACCAGTTTCTTTGAAGTCCTCCAAAGAATTCCAAGGTATTTATTACCTTATCGTGTCCCTAGTGCCAGGGCCAGCTTTATGGCATGAAAACCATACAGTCACCTAGGGCCCTGTCCTAAGAAGGGTCCCATGGTTAAGGTTTAATGCTTTGTGACTGCCATCTTAAAATTTCTTAACAATTTTATCTTGGAAATCATTTGTGTTTGTAATGAAGTCTTGTGGGACAATGGAATATGTGTCACAGGGTTGGAGCCTTGCTCACACATAATTTTGCCTCCTTCCTTCCTCCCTAATGTGCATTCCAGACTGCCCACTCCCCAATCCCTGGCACTCTAGGAACTACCTACCCTCCTCCTTGATGCCACTGCCCATGGTAAGTGCTTATGTGCAGGAAGGGTTGGAATGAGATGTATTGGCTCCTGTGTCTTAGGGTGAAGCATGGTGGTAGCTATCCCAGTTTAAGGCTGGGAACACTGCAGCACACTCGCAGGGGACTACCAAACCCCTCATCCACACCTGAAGCAGGTACCGAGCATACGCTGAAACAGAAGCTATAATTTATTGGGGTGGACTGTCCACTGTGAGCTGTAGCAGTTTTCCTGTGGGAAGGGGAGATGCCTAAGAAGTGGAGTACCCCATTGCCTGAGGGAGCATGACACTAAATAGCAAATGAAATAAATGAGGACAGGCCAAGAGAGTGAAAGAAAAGGATTGTATGTGTCAGTACCTTGAATAGCATTTCCCCCTGTTTTGGAATAATCAGTTCGACATTTTCATTTTTCATTGTGACCTACACATTGTATAACCAGCCCCTCCTACTGCCCATGATGCTGTGTATGCAGTAAGTACTCAGCACATATTTATTTAAAGGACGAGAAATATACTCTTCGCTAAAGAGACTGCCATTTGTTAATCGTGACAATTTTCATTTATCAAGTAATAAAAAATTACCTTATATTTCTTGATGAAGGAGGATTCATCCTGTTAGTTACAAAGGAGAGGAGAGTGATAATGGCTAGTGTCACATTTTTGGCTCATCAGAGAACCTCAACAGAGTCATTGTTCTTGTCCTTGCATAAGTCATGGAAAAAAAGTCAAAATTCAGGATTATGTAATGTTCAAATTCAGCACCCTTTACTCTTGCTTCATAACAAGAGCATTAAGGAGTCCGAGATATGGAGCTCAAAACATCTTTTTTTTCAAATACTTTCAGCTTTATCCCTATTTTAAGATTGATTTTTGTATGAAATTTCCTTTGAAAAAAGCTTAAAAATTACTACCAGAAAAGGAAGCCTGGAGACTTCTAATTATGGGAAAATGAAGTGGACATTTAATTCATTTCTTCTCAGTAAATCTAAAATCTCTGGACATTATATACATTTTAAAAATAATGAGGACCTTCAAAGGTGGAGACAAGAAGGGACCACCCAGTTACCATGAGACCTGGAAATGAGGCTACAGCAAGTTCTCTGAATTTTCCTTTTGCCTCATATGTTCCAGACTTGATGCTGAAGAAGTTGTCAACTCAGAAATGTGAACACTTTTACACCAAAAATAAAAGAAAACAAAATAAGAAAGCTCCAAGAAAAGCCTGTTCTCTATAGCCAAAAACCAGGAAAGGGGCAGCCTACCAAAACAGGACCCTATTAAACAATAATCATTCTACTGTAGTCAAACAAGACAGAAAGAAACCGTGGTCCCACCCCCAACTATACCACCTAGGTCTGAGTGGGAAGCCTAAAATTCCACACTCATGAGGCTGTGACAAGGTGCCCCAGTTGCTACCAGGCTGGTATCAGAAAAAGCCAAGTAGGTAGCTAGGACTTTCATCCATCTGGTAATAAGCAGTCCCCCCCACCAATCCCTTACCCAATTCCATACAAAACAAAGTGGGGATCTTGAACTTCCATCTCTACTCAGAAATAATGAGATGCCCATCCTCTTCATTGCTGGGGTGCTGTCAGAGGAAGCTCAGTGAGGGGTCAGGACCTTCAATATCAGCAAGCAGTAATGAGGTTACCCGATTGTGGTGTCTGTGGAAGCCATATGGGGAGCTGGAAATCTCACCTTTGCCCAGCAGCAATAAGCCCCCTATATTTTTTGTTTATTTTCTCAAATGTTCATATTAGGAAATTTGTATCATTCTATCTCTATTTCATTGATTTCTTCTTTCTTCAGTTGATATCAAAAGTCAACAGAAGCTGAGTGCCTCTAATGAGATAGCCTTTCCCTTCCCTTAACAAAGCAAGATCATGGAAGACCAGTTAAAACAAAGTTTTAAATAGGATCCAAAGTCTCATATAATACAAAAATGGATAATAAAAAATTTCAATAGAAAATCACTTCCATACTTAGATATAAGAATATCTCAAACTGTGTAAAAAGTGGAAATCAATAGATGTCAACACTGAGATGGTAGACATTAGAATGATTTGACAAAGATTTTTAAGGCAGCCATGATACAAATGTTTTAATCAGCAATTACAAACATGCTTCAAACACAGGAAAGAATAAGAAGCCTCAGCAAGGTTATAGAAATCCTCAGCAAAGACATAGAAAATAGAAAGCAGAACCAAATGGAAATTCGAGAACTGAAAAATACAATAACTGGCATAAAATGCTCAATAGATATGCTGATAGCAGAATGTGGGAGACAGAAAAGAATCAATGAAATCTATGAAACAGAAGATGGAGTGATACAAGCTACCTAATCTGGTTGAGAAAATAAACAAAAGAATAAATAAACAAATAAACAGAACCTCAGTAACTTGTATAGCATAACAAAATATATAACATTCCTATCAGAGTCCCATAAGAAGTGAAGAGGAGTGAGACTGAAAAAGAAATTGAAAGAATAGTGGTTGCAGAGTCCCAACTTTGGCAATAGATATATACTTACAGATTCAAAAAGCTGAATGAACACTAAACCGGGTAAAACCCTAAATATTTATTCCAAGACACAGTGTATTTACATTTCTGAAAACTGAAAACAAGGCAAAATTTGAAAATAGCTGGAGAAAAAAATACCTTATAAATATAGATGGAAAACAATTTGAGTGACACTGAAGATAACTTATCAGAAAGCACTGAGGCCAGAATAAAATGGCATAATATATTTCAAGTGTTGACAAAACAGAACTATCAAGCTAGAATTATATACCCAGTAAAAATATCCTTCAGCAATAAATGAAAAATTAACACATTCTCAGGTGAAGGAAAACTAAGAGAATTTATTATCTGTAGATCTACCTTAAAAGAATGACTAAAAGAAGTTCTATGAACATAAGGAAAATGATTTTTTAACAAAGTAACCTTAAAATATCTGAGAAAAGAAAGAACATGATAAACAAAAATATGGGTAAACTGAATGGGTTTTCTTCTCTCAAGGTTTCAAAATAATGTTTTAAAGTTGAAGCAAAAATTATGATGTTGTCTACTGTGTTTCTAAGGATACATACAGAAAATATTTAAGACAATAATATTTTATATGGGTCAAGCTAAAGGGATGTAAAGGGAGTTAAGGTTTCTATACTCTATTTAAATCTCTATAATGATAACAACAATAACCTACATATTTAGTGGCTGCTATATAAAAAGAAACACTCAAAAACATCAGTAAATCAAAAGGGAATTTTAATAAATGTACAAGCAACTCACAGGAATGAATAAAAGAAAAAATAATAAATAGAACAAAAAAGCAAAAGAAAAAGAAAATAGTTGGCTTTAAACCTTAACTTAATTATATTAAATATGAATGACCTAAATAAACCAATCAAAAGACAGAAATTGGAAGAATGGCTAAGAAAACGTTACCAAATATATGTTATTTATCATAATCTCACCTCAAATGTGATTATATAGACAGGTCAAATGGAAAAAACATCATGCAAATATTAATCCAAGAAAAGCAGGGTGGCTTTATTACTATCAGATGAAGTAGAGTTCAGAAGAAGAAAATTACCAGAGACAGAGAGAGGCGCAATATAGTAATAAAATGGTGAATTTACCAAGAAGACATAGCAATTCCAAACATGTATATACCAACAATAGAGTAGCAAAATATGCAAAGCAAAAGTTGATAGAATTGAAAGGGGAAATAGACAAATTCGCAATTATGTAGAAAGATTTTAAAACCTCTCTCTCAACAATTAAGAGAACAGCTAGACAGGAAATCAGCAAGGATATAGAACTCATCAACACCACCAATCTGTAGGATCTAATCAATGTTTATAGTACACTCCACCCAACAGGAGCAGAACGCACATTCTTTTCAAGTTTTCTCGGAACTTATATGAAAATAAAACATATCCTGGGCCATCAAATGAAGCTTTACAAATTTCCAACCCAAGGGCGTCAAATTAGAAATCAATAAGAAAAATAACAGGAAAATCTCCAAGCACATGCAAACTAAACTATACACTTTAAATAATCTATTGGTCAAAGAGAAACTCTCAAGGAAAACAAAATGCATAGAACTGAATAAAAATAAAAATACAACATATTAAAATTTGTAAAACATAACCAAAACAGTGCTGACAGAGAAATTTATCACACATAAAGAATACATTAGAAAATAGGAAAACTCTCAGAGCAATAACCTGAACACTCAAATCAAGAACCTGGGAAATGAAGAGTGAAATAAACCCAAGCAAACAGAAGAAAGGCAATAATAAATTATAGAAATCAATACAATTTAAAACTGAAAATATAGATTGAATAAATGAAACAGAAATCTAGTTATTTTAAAAATCAATAAAATGACTCTTGGAAAACTGACAAGGAAAAGAAATACGGCACAAATTACCAATAACATAAATAAAATAGAATGTATTGCTATAAGCCCTGTAGTGCTCAAAAGAAAAATATGATATTTCAAAGAATACCTCCACACACATAAATTTAACAACTTAGATGAAATAGACCAATTTCACAACAAACACAATCTATCACAACTGACTCCATATGAAACAGATAATTTGAATAGCACTGGAACTTTTTAAAAAAGAAAACTATAGACTGATATAAGTGCAAAAATTCTTAACAAATATTATAAAATAGTGTTCAGCAATATATTAAGAAATTATACAACATGACTAAGTGCAGCTTTTTATTTTTCCTACTCTAGGGATGTAAAGTTAGTTAGAAGTTCAAAACCTATCAATGTAATCCCACCATATCTACAGGCTAAAGTTGAAAAATTATATGACCATATTAATTAATGGAGAAAAACATTTCCAAAGTTCAACAATCACTTATGATTAAAGATTCTGAGAAAAATTGGAATAGAGAGGAATTTCCTCAAATTGATAAGGCATATCTACAAAAAACTTACAGATAACTTTGCATGTAATAGAGAGAAACAATGTTTTCTCAAACATGGGAGGAAAAGCAAGGATATCTGTTCTTACCATTCTTATTCCACATAGTGTTGGAAATTTTAGCCTGTGCAATAAGGTAAGAAAAACAAAGAAAATGCATACAGACAAGAAGGGAAGAAATAAAACTGTTCTTATTTTTAAGTGACATAATTGTCTGTATGGAAAATCCTCAGGAATTTACAAGGAAAAAAAAAAAAAATCCTAGAACTCAGAAGTAAGATCAGCAAGGTGGCAGGACCCGAGATAAGCAAAAATTAATTTTATTTTTAAATACTAGCAATAAACACAAATAAAATTTTAAAATATAGTACAAGTGAAAACTGCTCAAAGTAAATTCAATACTTAGGTATAAATCTGGCAAAGTTCATATGGGACTATATCTAGAACACCTGGACCAGATTAAAGAAATGGAAATTTAAATGGAGAGATATACTGTGTTTATGGCTTGGAAGACTTAGCATATAAAGATGTCAGTTTGCCCTTAAATTAGCATACAGTTTTAACATTAGCATTACCAAAATCCCAGAATGATTTTTTTGTAGCTATAGATGGGCAAAGAAACTAAATAGCTAAACAATTTCATGAAGAAGGAGAAGGAGGAAATAATACGTCTCTTTGATTTCTTTACAATAATCAAGATTGTGTGGTGGGGTAAAGGGAAAGACACATAGATGAATGAAAAAGAAAAGATAAACCAAAAATACACCATCCTAAGTTTTTTTTTGTGTATGTGTTTTTTTGTTTGTTTTGTTTTGTTTTGTTTTGTTTTTGACGGAGTCTTGCTCTGTCACCAGGCTGGAGTGCAGTGGCGCGATCTCGGTTCACTGCAACCTCTGCCTCCTGGGTTCACACCATTCTCCTGCCTCAGCCTCCCGAGTAGCTGGGACCACAGGGGCCCGCCACCACGCCTGGCTATTATTTATTTTTTTTTTTTATTATTTTTTTTTTTTTGTATTTTTTAGTAGAGACGGGGTTTCACCATGTTAGCCGGGATGGTCTCAATCTCCTGACCTCGTTATCCACCTGCCTCGGCCTCCCAAAGTGCTGGGATTATAGGCGGGAGCCACCACGCCCGGCCCCAACTGAGTTTTGACAAAGAAACTAAAAGTTCGCCATTTTGACAGGGTGCAAGTTTAGAGTTTGACAAAGGTTCAAAAGCAATTTAATACAGGAAGGATATCCTTTTTAGCAAATGGTGCTCAAGACAAGAGAGAAAAAAAGAAAGAGAAAAATAAAAAGAGAAATTAAAAGAAAAGAACCTCAACCAAATTCTCTCCGCTTATACAAAAATGCCACTTAAAAATATCTTTAATATAAGTGTCCATCAACAGATGAATGGATAAAGAAAATGTGGTACGTGTATACAATGGAGTAGTATTCAGCCATAAAAAGAATGAAATTCAGTCATTTGCAAAAACATGAATGGAACTGGAGATCATTAAGTTACGTGAAATAAGCCAGGTGCAAAAAGATAAACATTGCATGTCCTTGCTCATTTGTGGGATCTAAAAATCAAAACAATTGAACTCATGGAAATAGAGAGTAGAAGGATGACTACCAGAGGCTGGGAATTGTAGTCAGTGGTTGTGGGGAGTGGTGAAGGGGATGCAGGGATGGTTAATGGGTACAAAAAAATAGCATAAATGAAAAGGGCCTAGTATTTGATAGCACAACAGGGTAACTACAGTCAAGAATAATTTATACATTAAAAATAACTAAAAAAGTATAATTGTTTGTAATACACAGGATAAATCCTTCAGGACGAGGAAACCCCATATGCCATTATGTGATTATTATGTGTTGCATACCCATATCAAAACATCTCACGTACCCCACAAATATATATACCTACTGTGTACCCAAAATAACTAAAAATTAAAAACAATATGCATCACAAACTTACATGTAAAATATACAACTGTAAAACTTTTAGGAAAAAAATTGGAAAAGTGTTGGGATCTAGGCCTAGGCAAAAAATCCTCAGATTTGACACAAAGGGCACACAATACATAAAAGAAAAAAAAAAAAAGATGAAGTAGACTTCATCAAAATTCAAAACTTTTGCTGTGCAAAATACCCTGTTAAAAGGATGAAGAGATAAGTTACATGCTGGGAGAAAAATATCTGTGAACCATATATCTGACAAAGGATAATATCTAGAATATATAAAGAACTCTCAATTTCTTCAATAAAAAAGCAAACAATCCAATTAAAACGTGGACAAAAGATATAAAAAGACATTTCACTGAAGAAAGTATACAGATACAAAATACATGATTAGTAGGTATCATTAGAAATTATGGAGATGCAAATTAAAACTACAAATAGATACCATTACGCTATCAGAATGGCTAAAATAAAAAAATAGTCACTGCACCAAATGATGGTTAGGATGCAGAGGAACTGGATTACTCATATTTTACTGGTGGGTACTGGTGGGAATATAAAACAGTAAAGTCACTTCGGAAAATAGTTTGGCAGTTTCTTTAAAAAGTAAACATGCACCTAATATATGACCCAACAATTACACTCTTGAACTTTTGTACCCCATAAATGAAAACTTGTGTGCACACAAACAGCTGTACACAAATATTTATTTTGTAACGCTTATTCATAATAGCCCTAAACTGGAGACAACCCAGTTGTCCTTCAGTGGGCAAATAGTAAACAAACTGTGCTACATCTACACCAAGGAATACTATAAAGGACTGAACTATTGAGGTAGGCATCTGCTTAGAAGAATCTTTACAGAGTGTGCTTAATGAAAAAGAAATGCAGTCCCCAAAGGTAAAATAGCCTACAATTCGAGTTATCTAACATTCAAGAAAGCAAAGTGACACAAACGGAGGAGACGTTTCCAGGGGCTAATGAGGGGTAAGAGGGAAGGGACTGTGGCTGTAAAAGGGCAACAAGAGGGATCCCTGTAGTGAGAAAATGTTCGGTATCTTGCTTGTGTCAGTGTCAATCTTCTGGATATAATACGCTATAGTTTTGCAAAACTATATAGTTTTGTAGTCATTGGAGGAAATGAAATAATGCTTATGTGGGATATTTCTGTATAATTTCTTACAACTGCATGTGAATCTACAATTTTCTACATAGATTTTTTAATAAAAAACCTTTTAAAAATCATAAATTTATGAGCATTTAAGAAGGACCCATAGCAACTGCATAAAATAGAACCTAATAAATAATTAGGTTCATGAATATCTCAAGAACTTAGCAAAGGTAAAAGCTTACCACCTATATTTTTTAGAAGTCCTTTCTGTCTTGAACAGCATCTAGCAGACTAAAGTGAAAAATGAGGTAACATAATTAGAAAACCTTTAATAGAACATTGTAAAGGATTTACATTTAGTATTTCCCAACAAAACAATGGAACTGGAAAGCTTTGTTTCCGTTGAAACCACTACAAAATTGCCACAAATAGGAATGTACCAAAAATTGGAGTGATGGAAAACCTGAAGGGGAATTCATTGAGCAATCTGAATCTTTCATAGTCATGAAAGTGTTAATGCACATTTCTAAAAATCCCAGTCCACATGCTTATGTACCTCCCAGGAACCTTTGCATTCTAGCTTTTTAATATATGCCTTGGGTGTTTATTAATAGGCACTTTGGAAAATCATTTAGGCCACTGGCTTCCTTCCTCTTAGTGCAGGGAAATAGTAATTTACTAAATAGCAACTCATTAATGTGAAAGAGTTAATGGAAAGACTATGTTATGCATTTTGATCATCTACTTCAGTAAATATAACTACATAATGATGATTATTTAGAAATATAAGTAGTAATAGTAAATCTAAATAAAGGCATTATTTATAAAGTAAGGACCAGTCGTATTTTCCTCTGTATTGGTAGGATAAAAGTGATTACTTTTAGTCGTTTTAATTCTAAACTGTTGGTAATTTGGAGTGAAGAAGAAAAATAAATCATTTCTGGGGAAGTCCAGAGAAAGAAGCTTGGAATAAGGATGATTATGGCAAGTTCTTTATCCTTGAAATTTTTCTGTGTGTTATCAGGTCATCTACTTTCCCTCTCCTTTTACTTTATTCACAAGGCGAAGCCTTCCAGCAAGTTCAATGGTGGGAGTCTCTCCCTGCTCTTCCTGCACAATCATTTCCCATTGAGGAAGAATATGAAAATGATGCACAGATGAGGGAGGCATACTATAAGACCACTTCTTACCTTTCGTTTCCTGGAGCCAATCTGAATGAAGACCCAGAGAGAGAAGGGAAAGAGAAGCTGACAAAAACAGACAATGGGAGAAAAGAAGTGAGCACCAAGAGCATCCTGGGATGAAAATGAGGAAGGGTGGAGATTTGTCATTGTCATTTTCTGTTGTATTTTAAATCTCAGAGCTCTTATGGTGGGAGTATATGTGCTGTTTTATAATAGCTTAGAGAAAACTTTTCATTGGATTTTTTAGTCCATTTATTCCTTAGCACTTAAAAAATTCACAGGCAAAAATCAAACATGCAAGCAAATCCCAAACTCTCTATATGTACAATGGTGGATTCTAATTATTTTTCAAATTTGTTCAGATGTTATAGTGCAGTTGCTGCATATTTGTATTTATCTTTTTTATTAAATACATATTAACTAATCTGCCTGATTTATGATTGTTTTATTTAGCTTTCTTTACTCCTTGTTTGTACTTTGGGCCTGAAGTTTTAGAGGATGATCTGACAAAAGTGTATTTCAATCTGGGAGAAGTGATCATTAGTCAGTAACCATGATTGATCATTGATCATTAACCATGGATTAGCCATGGGATGATTTGTCCTAGAGGATGAGGTTTTAGCCCCTATCATTGTCACTCTATCTTATGTGGGGCTTAGAATCTCATCAAAATTTTCTTTGATGCTTCTGGACTACCATTATCCATTTGCTCAGAATGTGTCAGTCCCAGCCCAGTGATGCCTAACTAGCAGCATTATTGGGTCACTGCACATAGTTTTGTAATTAATTCATTTAAAAATAAACTGTCCTTGAATTATACTGACTTGTGTCATCCATTTCCTGAAGAAATTCTGGTTGATATAGCTAGTCAATAATTAGGTGTGAGACCAGCCTCTAAAAAGGGACTCTAGTTGGATACCTTACACATACTGGATTTCCAGTGCCTGTGCTCCACTAATTCCTTGGATTAAAGAAAACTGGTAGAGATAACTTTTCAAAGAAAACAAAAGGAACATATTTGCTTCCTTGAAGAGTCCTTGGGGAAGGCAGATAGGTCTGGTGGGGATTTGCAACATTCTGCATAATGCTGTTAGCCTCTCTCTCTAAGAGGGCCTGGCACGCAGTCCATGCCAGATGTATTCTGTATTCTCCTGATCCATTTTTTCTTCCTTTTACACCTTGCTTTCTGCATATGAAGGCTGAATTTCGTGGACTACATCAACTGGCTCTGCACAGGCTATTAGTTGGGTTCAGCCAATGGGGAAGCTCGGCAAGAGAAAAAGGAAAAAGAAATGAGGTCAGAGCAAATATTGCGCTGGTTTCCTAAATAAGGTGTCATCTCAGGCTGACCATGTCCCTTCATGGAAAATCACTTCTCTCCGGATTCCTTTTGTATGTAACTATTCTGTATTTCAGTAATTTCTCCCATCTGTCATCCCTCAAGACTAGGGGCAATAAGAGCCCACCTGCTGTTACCCCTCTGTTCCTCAGCCATACCTTGTGAATTCCCTATACCCTACACACACCTTTGTGATTAATTCAGATGAAAATAAACTCTCCTTGAATTATGCTAACGTTTGAGTGTCATCTGTTTCTTGTTGAAATCCTCATTGACATATCTAGTCAATAATTAATAGTTAATATTTATTGAATATTTACTATTCTAAAAGATGCATGGGTACTGACACATTAAATCATCCCAATAGGAAATATTAAGAGATACTACTATTATCCTTATTTCAGAGCTTAAAAGAGATTAAGCCATATCTCTGGGGTGCACAACAAAAAAGTGGTGGAATGTGATTTGCACCAGAGCGTTCTTCTCTCTCCAGAGTCTGGGCTTTGCACAAATGCCCATTGAATGAATGAATGCATACAAAAATACCTGAGAGTTTCAGTTTTACTGTTCTTTCAAAAGTACTGGGTATGATCATTTATATTTTTAGTGACTGAAATCTACAAAAGTTGCCTCATTTTAATTTGCATTTTGTTGATTAAAGATGAATATTTATTTCCGTATGTTATCCCTAGTTATTTGTTCTCAAAAGGGATTGTGTTTGTGGTATTTGACTGTTTATCTATTGAGATCTTTGAATGCTTTTTCTATTTAATGAGCTCTTTATGTAATAAAATTTTCCTTATTTTATGCATTTTAATTTTTATGTTTTTAGAATGACAAAAATTTATATTTTTATAATTTTATTCATTTAGAGAAAGATTGTTTTAAATATACAGTCATTGAAGTATGTTTATTAAACATATAGAAAGAAAGAAAAAATTAATAAAATTCCTTTAGAATCATGCCAGTCAGAGATAATCATTGTCCCCAATTTGAGCTACTTTCATATAGGTTTTGCTTGATATCTGTGAATGATGTTTTACAGTATAAACTGTTTTGAAACTTTCGAAGTACTGTTAATATCTTTGCATTTCTTTACATTTTTATGTTATCTGATTTTATTTTCATTTATAAAATTTGTAATTAAAATAAAGAGCATGTTCATTGTAAAATATTAACTAATAAAGAAACACCCTCCTGTTGTGACAGCCCACACTATACATGGGAAGATGCTCCTAATGGCTTGTTGTATGGGCACTGGATCTCTTTCTTTGTATGTACAAACGTATTTACATGTATGTATGCTATTGGCGTATTATTGGCTTAACTAGCCCTCTATTTTTGATATTTATGCTGTTTCCAGTGTTTTATTATGATATTGAAGCCCAAGGCTCTTGGTGGCTCATACTTAAGGCCAGTGTCTTTGAGAAAAAAATCAAACAAAATGCTAAAATTTCAACTTTTTGTGGGCTAAACAGAATATATTTTCTTCTAGGAGTGCTCAAAGAGAAAATAGTGAAATAATGAGCCACATCTTTCACAACATACTAATAATAAAGTAAGAAAATAAAGTAAACTAATAAAGTAAATAAACTAAGAAAACCAATGAGTAATGAGAGCGAAATCCTAATAAGAAGTCTCCCATCAAAGAAAGGCTCCGGACCTGATGATTTCACTGCTGAATTCTACAAAATATTTTAAGAAGAAGTAATATTAATTCTAATAATAAACTTAGGAATTTGCTTCATAGAAAAATTTTCTTTTATAAGTTATATCTCATTATATAAATGACATTTATAATAGAAAGGTTAAACATTAAATATAAGAAATCTAAAGACAATAAAATTTCTTCATAATTCTTATTTCCTAGAGATAGTCACAGGTCTCTAATGTAAATTCATTTGTAATTTTCTCTCCTTGTGAAAAGATCATGCTTTACTTACTACTATGGAATATTTAAGGTCAGGAATAAATGGTTGGAGTGATTGGGTGTTGTGCTCAGTGAGCTTGTGTTTCTCTGCCTCCTACTGCATGGCAGTGTTTCTCAGAAGGCTCTGACCCCTTTTGATTCACTTCTTGCTACCATTGCTTCCTATTGATTATGATCACCAATATCCTTCCATTAAACCACAGAGTGGTTTCCATTACTTGATGCCAAGAATGGCAAATGATCCACTGTGAAGTGTCAGTTTCAATATTGCTTTTCCCAAATTACTTCGTAGTTCTCTCAACATCATTTATCGAATAGTCCTTACCTTTGTGCTTTCTCACTCCTAGCATGCTGTTAAACAATTGGACTCTTTCTAGGCCACATTCTTCCTTTAATCAATCTGAATAATTTTCAATTTTGGCATTTATTTTTTAGTAGCACCTTCATTTATTCAACAGATATTTATGGAGCAGCTACTATGTGTCAGTCATGACAGTGATTAAAACTGATAAGGATATAAAGACAGAAAATGTGGTGGGATATGCTGTTTCATTTAGAGTGGTCAGCAATTTCTCTGATAAAGTGAGAGTTGAGCCAAAAACTGAATAAAAGGAGGGAAGGAGCTATGTGACTATTTCAGGGAAGATCATTTCAATCGGAAGAAAAGACAAACACAAAAACCATGAGGTTTGAACAGGTCTGGTGCATCTATGAAAGAGTTTTGAGCAAGAGAATGAAAATCACTGACTTTTCTGCTATTATTTTGAAAATAGATTGTGGGGGGCTGGGCACAGTGAAAACTGGGATGGTAATTAAGAGATCCTCGCAATAATCCAGGTGAGAGTTTTATAATGTGTCAAACATGGAGGGTACTCATTCTTGGATGGGGATAATGAGGATTCGCTGTGAACCTCTAAAGGACTAGCATCACAGCTTATTAATCATTATTTTCCTGGAATCCTCAAGTATGGGCTTGGCACTATGTTCAATAAATGCTCCTTGGATGAAGTCCATTATTGGAAGTTGGAGAATAATATGGCCAAGGTCCTGTCCTGCTCGACTTTCAGGCCAGGGGTCTCAACTCTCTGCTAGCATCTCTCTAAATTTGGACCCTTACCCTGGAAGAAAATGCCCCAAAAAGTTGTCTTATTTTCTGTTCTCCCAGGCTTTTCTTAAAAATTTCTTCTGATACGCCTTTTCTATGAACAACATTCTATCCTTTTAAAACATGAAGAATACAGTTCCAGGTACCATCCACTTGTTATTCAGCAGATATTTATTGAGCACTTCATATGTACTGGTCATTGTTTCAGGCTCTTGTAATGTAGCAGTAAGTAAAATAGAAAAAAAGTCTCCTCTAATAGAGATTACATTCTAGTAGGCGAAAGGAGAAGGTAAACAATGAAACATAAAAAATAAGTAAATAAGATGGTATAGTATGCTAGAAGTCAAGAAGTAAATTTCCACCCCCAATTTTTGTTTAATCCTTAAAACCATTCTTGTGTGTTTCTTTTCAACTTATTTTTCTAAGGTTATGTCTGATACTAACTTTCTAGCACAATGGGGAATTTTACTAATTTAGGGAATTATAATAGTATTTTTTATTTTGCATAGTATTTCAGATATTTATATAGTATTTTATAGTTAACAAATTGCATTCATTCTTTAAAAAGATACTCATTAGACTTCATATTATTGCTGTGGGTTAGATATAATTTTCCCATTCTAAAAATAGAGATACTGAGAGAAATTTATAAGATTTTATACAGAAATATAAGTGACAGATGCAGAAATATAGTCTAACTTCCTGAGGAAAAAAATATTCTTGAAAATTATATCTTATGGTGATTTTTAATACAATTTTTTTTAGCTTTGGGTCATCATCCCACAGATGCAATCAGCATTCACATGATGTCAGCAAATTGTGTCGTTAAGTACATATTAACATGAATTAAAATCAAGGAAAGCAATGCTCACAAGGAGTATACGATTTGTCACCAACTATAAATATAGGATCAGAAATCTCAGGGTTCATGAGGTCCAATTTGTGAACTGAGAATTGCTATTTTGTTGTACACGGGCATATAATTTTTTTTTTTTTTTTTTAAGAGACAGGTCTCAAGATGTTGCTCAGGCTGACCTCAAACTCCTGGGCTCAAGCCATCCTCCCACTTCAGCCTCCTGAGTAGCTGGTATCACACATGTGTGTGCTACCATACCTGGCTGTTATCATTTTAATCTCATAATAATGAGAAAAAAATGTGAAAAAAAGAGGCAAGAGGGAGAAATATTGCACGGATGGAGGATGGGAAGAAAATAGACTTGATTTTCATAACTTTCCAACAATTGCTAGAGTAGATCTTGAGAGTGCCCTCCTTACTGCAAGTCACCTGCACAGCTGCAAGTCAGATGGCTAGGAAGTCAGATGGCTTCCTCCTAGGGTAGAAGGCATCACTCCAGGCTCTTGAATCAATCACTGTTAGGAAATACAATGTTAATCTAAATACAATGTAAATCTTCCCTCTGCAACATTCTCCCCATTTTAAATCTGGTTCTTGGTAAGTCATTTTTGTCTCTAATACAAAACCATGTGTCCTAAGCATGCTCAATGTGATGGTGTAAGTGGGCCTTTACTTATAAATTAATATGATAGAGGGTGATTTTTCCCTGGTTTGAACAGCAAAGACTAAATCTGTAACCTCTCACCTCCATTTTTCACAAATGATTCTATAATGCTTTTGGGAGAAAATGCTAAATTATCCTAGTCTTATCACACAATGGGTGACACAGGGCCTGTTCCAGTAGGGCATGAAGAAGTGACAGTCACAGTGAGACCAATCCAAGAGAAAACAAAGATGGGGCTCCTTCTGACACCACTATGGTCTCCTGTGCATTCCATGGCAGTTTTAATGCCGGTAACTCTCTTTCTTCCACACTGCGATACCATCCTAATGGGTCATTTATTGGAGTAATTACCCCATCTCCTCCTACTGTGATACTATAGGGAAATACTTAGCTTTCCAACAGTTACATTTTCTATGTCATATTATATCATAATATAAGTTAATACTCCTTTTGGTTACTGATTTTATTTAAAAAGCAAAATTACTACTTTACAAAGCATTATAGAGAATCTTTTTTTTTAAATTAAAAAAAACTAAATATTCTGTACCAATGCCATAACAAAAAGTGTAAAATAGCCCAAATTCTCTGATTCATATATGGCTGTTGGCTCTGCTGATTATCCACAAAAATGTACATATCTGATGTTTTCTATTGAATTGTGTCTCATGGTTTCACGCAACAGCGAGGAAGACAACTTGGAAATTACAGAAAGTATAAAACTTTAGAACAACAGCTTAAAGTGTTTAATGTACTATAAACAGCTTCTACTGTTTAAATGTCTATGAGCAGGGCAATGACAAAGAACAGCAAGGAATAGAAAACTGTGTAGTTTATAATTAGAGCTATTAGGAGTGCTAAAGTGAATATAGAAAGCAGCTACTGAAAGCGAGCTGCTCACCAAACCTTATACAAAGCCTATACTGGAGGGTGCGTCTACACTAGCCCTTTCAAAGGAAACACATTAAAGCACATTTATATCTGCTTGGTGTCAGCATGTAGGCAACAAGAATGCATCACACTCAAAGAATGCTTTCTATTATGTGCAGTAACATCTGTATTATACATCACAATGATGGGCATTATTGTGGTGTCACTCCCACAGCTTTCAACATTAGCACGAGGAGGAAAATGGACTCTTTCTGTGTACCTTAAGCTAAAAAATGCTCCATGAAAAAATAATGTTTATCAGTGAATTCATGTCACTCCCAAATAAATTTTGTTTGTAAATAATGCATAAACATGCCTAATGTATGTTCAAGATTTATCCCTTTTACTTTTATATTTAAAAGATGTTGAACAACTTCATTTATTCCAAGTGAGTTTTTCCATGTTTATAGTGAGTGACTTGGTGTTGCTAATTATACTGTGCCTCAGAGTCTAAGGAGATCCATGTGTGAAAAGGGAGAGAGACGCTTTGCCAGAAACATGTCACACTTTTCATAGTGTCCATAATTCATAGTGTCCATAATCAAACAAAACAAAACAAAACAAACAAACAGAAACCACTGCTCTACAAGGATTGGTGCAGTCTTTGTTCATACCACAGTTATCTAAACTGCTTTGAAATTACTTCTTCATTCTACTGTATTATAGCATAGAGTGTCTGCAAATGGCAGTGGCAAAATCTATCAATATGGACAAGTTCAAGGGAAGTATGGTGACAATTCATTTTGATATTACAGATCATTAATGGAATACAACTGAGTTTCCTAAGTAAGGCCTTTGTATTTGAAAGGGACGGGCTTGAGGGTCTATGAATCTTGGCTCAAAACTTACTCTATTACTAAGATGTTGGATGTCTTTGTATGTTGACTCAGTATCTCTGAATCTTGATTCCTTTTTTGTATCCTACTGCAGATTATGCTACTAAACTCAAGGCTTTTATTATATTAAGTAGTAGAACGTACATACACATATACACACATTAGTATTTGGGTCAATAGATTATAGTTCATTTCCTCAGCCATGTGTTCTAAGGGATAATGTTTGTTATTGTCTTTATATTGACCTAAGTCACAAAATCAGAAATTTTCCTCTCTCTTCTCAGGAAAGGAAATAAAATTTCATTAAGAGAGCTTGAGAAAGTGGACTTGACTAAGCTGGAGTAAGGAGTGCGGAGAGTGAGGAGACAGGATGCGAAACAAGAGTGTGTATTTTGTTATTGGGTTTACTTTTCGGCTTTGATTTTTCTTCCACTGGTTGCGTTCTTCCACTGCGTGAAAGAACCTGTAGTCCTGTTATTGTAGCTTGTTGTAAAGTTATCCACAGACTCTCTAACTACTCTGGAATTGATGGCTAAGAGCAGAACTTAGATCTTATCATGCTGTGGACTTCAGAAGCTTAATGCCACCTTGACCATGTCCACTTTGACTACCAGGTCTTTCTCTTGATAACACTACTCTTCCCCAACCTCTACTGTCCTAGCTTCTACCTCCTTTCTTGTGGGTAAATTTCCTTAGGTGTTGTAAATACCCAGTTCCCTTGGGTATTTACCTACAAGAGAGGAGGTAGAAGCTAGGACAGTGGAGGCTGGGGAAGATTAGTGTTACGAATTCTTATACAAGCCAGTACACTTTTGAAAGTGAAAAAAGTGCTATTAATAATTACATTAATACTAGACACATAAACCACAGCTATCGCTAGCAAATAGACATGTGGGCACTCTACATATTGACCACGGGCCCTGATATGTTAACTAAATCATTGCTTCAGCACCATTTGTGAGCCACTAGAGGAATAAAAATGGGTATAAGACAAGACTCTTATCCTTGTAACAAATTAACAAATATGAAAGAAATAAAACTTGTAAACTGAAATATGATATACAGTCTAATGTGTAGGCATGCATAGTTTAGAAGCAGAGAATCTAGTTCAATAAGATAAGGCAATAAGAGAGAAGCAGTTCCTGAGTCAGATCTTGAATTGTGTTGAATTGACAGAGAGATGGTATATAGATGAGAAAACTTCAACAAAGGTGAAGAGAAATTGACTTAGTCTTTGATTGACTTCCTTTGTGACAGTTCTAAATCTTTATCCCTTTTCTCAAGGATATTGTTACTGCTCCCAATCACTGCTCCCATCCCAATGTAAGCATTTGTTCGTACTTTAGAAAGAGGAAAGTGGACTCTAAGGAGGGAAGTGCCTTTCTTTTCCTCTCCTTACCTACATAGATATAATCTGTACCCAGTCTCATTTCCTCTTCATTTCCATAGAAAAGTGTGTCCTTCTAGTTGATAACTCCTCTCTGGGCTTTTAAATCCATTTTCTTCTTGTATCTTTCCAGATTTATCATATCATTTATTTCACTTCTCCCCTCTATATTTATCTTCTGTCTTTTTACTGGATCCTCCTGGGTCCTTCTCTGTTGTCTACAAACATGCTCAAATATCTCCCCTCTTACATTTTATATATATATATATATATATATATATATATATATATATATAGAGAGAGAGAGAGAGAGAGAGAGAGAGAGAGAGCACATCTTACATATATATACATATAGCATCCCTCCACTGCCATGCACTTTCTCTAATTAATGTCCTATTTATCTCCATGGTTATGCTCCTTAAAGAATATTCTGTAGATATTCATATTTCCTTCCACCAATTACCTCCACACAACCTGGCCCCCTTGCCTACCACACCACAAAAACTGCTCTAGAAAATATCTCTAGTATCACTGTAATGTACACCTAATGGCTAAATCCAAGCCACTCTTCATATGTTCTTAATTTTTGTGCAGTACTCAACACTACCAATCAACCCCTCTTCTCTTGACATCCATCTCAATTATTTCTCCATGACTCTCAGTATCCCTTGCTTACTTCTTTTCCATCTGCATTACACACTCCTATATCTGCTCAAGTCTTAATGTTCTCTAGAGTTTTGTCTTTACTCTCTATCTTGTATTATGCATTTTCTCAGAACAATTTTATTTTCTCCCTAAGCTTCAGCTACCACCTATATTCTGGTAAGCCCAAAACAAGTATCAACATCTGATAAGTCCCAAACAACACCAACAACATCTACAAAACATGCTAGATCTTTATTGAGTGCAGAACCTTTATCTCCAATTGTCTCTCACTCTCCACCTTGGATATCCAGGGGCAATTCAGGTGCAGGATGCTGATTCCTCCTGAGCCCCTCTCCCAGTGAATGGCATAAACTTCCAGTGAGGCAGGTTAGCTAGATGTAGGTAATCATTTTAAACATTTTTTTTCTTTATTTTCCCAAGTGATTTAATACATCCAACAGCTTCTATATCTCAGGTGTCTCAAGTGTCTGCCAACTCCTACCCCCAGCAGCCTCAGATCCATAGCAAAGGTTACTCTGTTTAAAATCCCATAATTTATAGTCTGGAGTCATTAAATAAATGCTCTTCCAGCCCTGTTACTGTTGGATACATTTCTCATGTATCTTCAGAGATCTCCTTAGAATTTCCCTGCTTACAGATCCAGTTGACAGAAAAGAGTCCACAATTTCTGCTGTATGTGTTTCCTGAGACAGTATGACAATTTACCACAAACTTGTTGGCTTAGAAGAACAGAAGTGTATTCCCTCAGCATTCTGGAAGTCATCAGGATAAAGCCAAGGTGTCATCAGGACCAAGGTCCCTACAGTCTTTAGAGTAAGACCTGTTTGGCCTCCTCCAGTGGTTGGTGGCTCCAGGTGCTCGTTGCATCACTCCAGTCTCTGTTTCCATGCCCACATAGCCTTCTCCTCTTCTGCCTGTCAAATCTTTTATGTCTATCTTTTATAAGGACCTTTGTCATTGGATCTAGGGCCCACCTGGATAATCCAGGATGATCTCTTCATATACATATCCTGGATTTAATTACATCTGCAATGGTCCTTTTTCTCAAATAATCATGTGTCCTTGGAGTTAAGACATGGACAAACCACTTTGGGGGTTGCGATTTACCCTCTATACCTGCTTAAGAAAAGAAATTTCAGATTACTTTATATAGCATCGAAAACCCTTCATCTAAATCTGTGCTTTACTGTTCCTCAAAATCCCTTGGATATTATGCTTAGCCATGCCAAACTGCTTGTCATTTCTTAGATGTCACTTCCTATTTACTCCTAGGGGATTTTGCTTACTGATTTATGTACCCCACACTCTCTTCACTATTTTCTGCTTGCTAAATGCAGTGCATCCTTTAGGGTTCATTCAAGGATTATTTTCTTAATGAAATGTGTGCTAAGCCCAGCATAAACTCCGTTATCACTGGACCCTCCCTGCATTGTGACATTATTGTAATAATATGTCCTCATAGTACATTAACATTTTGAGCTCATATGTAATTATGTCTGCACCCTCTCACTTTCTATATCCTCCCTTTACCAACCTATTTTTTTCTTTTTTAATTTTACCTTTCATGGAATGTATATCTCCAGAGTCTAGTATGACATTTGTCATAAAGTAGGTTTTTAATAAAAGATTGATGAATAATGTTGGCGATGAAGTACCTAATATGTGGTAGTCATCATGCAGGGAATTTATATATGAGATATATGTTGTAATCCTCAAAATAAGACTGAAAGGCAAGTATTCCTGGTCCTACTTTAAAAAGGAAAAACTAACACTTTAGAGGAGTAAATAGCTTGTCCAAGGCCACAGAGAAAATAATTGCCAAGCTTATTCTTTCAGCTGAGATCTATCCAACTTTGACGCTATTTTCAGTTAAAAATATTGATTACCTAAAAATTACTATTAGAAATGTGTGTGAGTTATTGAAGTTGGTCAGCTTTTGATACTATAGAAACCTGAATTGCAGACAGAAATTTTTTTATTCAAAAATATTTTGTGGGTTACTTACAATGTGCTAGGTATTATTCTCACACCAGGGATATAGCTATGAACAAATAAGTCTGAGTCCCTGATTTTGAAGAGTTTACATTTCAGTGGGGAGATGAGAGCAAATATATAAGTGGTAGTGATACGTACTGAGGAGAAGAAAATGAACCAAATTAAGGAAACATAAAATGATGCAGTGGTCCTTTGTTAGAGATCATCAGCAAAAGCCTCTCTGATCAGTTGCCATTTGAGCCAATATCTGAATAAAATAGTGGAAAATAACAGCCATGGAGCAAGCTGAGGAAAGACTATTCTGTGCCAGGAACAGCATGTGCAAAGGTCCTGCACTGGGGATGCGGGGTGGGGTCTGGATGAATTCAAGGAAAGCAAGGAAGCTAGAGTGAATAGAGTGGAATGGTCAGTGCAAAGGGTGGATGAGATCCATCCCAAAGGGAGTGAGTGAGTCTTGTCAGCTACAGTAAAGACAGTGGCTTTTATTCTAAGGGAGATAGGAAGCTGATGAAGATTTATTATTATTATTTAAATGTATAAACAACAGAAATTTATTTCTCACAGTTCTGGAGGTTGTGAAGTCCAAGATCACATCATTGGCACATTTGAGATCTGGTAAGGGCCTGCTTCCTGATTCATAGATGGTGCCTTCTAATGCAGTCTCACATGGTGGAAGAAACTAGATAGCTCTCTATGATCTCTTTATTAGGACACTAATTCTATTCACGAGAGCAGAGGTTTCATGACCTAATCACCTCCTGTACTAGGCAGGGTTCTCCAGAGAGACAGAACCAATAGAATCAAGTTTTTTGAGCAGAGGTGTGATTATGATCTGACTCAAGTTTTAAAAGATCATTTAGACTGTTGTGTATTGGGGTGTAAGAGAATGTAGGAGGCATTCAGATAGCTGGGACCAATAGTGATGGTGGCTTACAGCAGTGGGAGGTAGAGGAAGTGGGAGTAGTTAATGAGATTCTGGATATACACCAAAGCTAGAGCCAAGAGAATATCCTGTGGACTTGGGATATTGAAGTATCACCCTAAAGTTTGGGGGTCTTTCATCTATACATGTTATCTAAAGCCATGAGAATGAGCGAGGCTGTCTGTTGTCAACACCCAGTCCTGTGAAACTTCTTGATGTATTACAGCACTATCCAATAGAAATACAATAAGAGCCAATGTGAACCACAAATATATTCATGAATTTTCTAGTGGCTACATTAAATAAAGTCAACAGAAAAAGAAGAAATTTATTTTGAAATATATTTTGCTTATCCTAGCACACCCAAAATACTATAATTTCCATGTGCAATCAATATAGAACTTTGTAATAAGATATTTAACTCTGTATCTCCAATATATTATCATTTCAACATGTAATCAAAGTAAATTACAGCCAATCTTTCTTGCTTGTAGATTCTATATTTGTGGATTCACCTACTAGCTAACATTTATTTGTAACCCCTAAATCAATACTTACAGCGTTTTGTGGTCATTCTCAGATGCACAGAACAGCAAAAATTTAAGCCACGTGATGTGTGTATTCCCAGCTGACATCAAACAAAAAGGTGATCTGCTTTCCTGTTCCAGTTCTCCTATGGGAAACAAATGTCCTTTTCATGATCTGTTTAGTGTCATATTTTTGCATTTTTGTGTGTTTTTTCTTGATAATTTTATGGTTTTAAATGTCCCCCAAGCATAGTGCTTGAAGTTCTGACTATTGTTCCTAAAAGAAAGATGCTATGATGTATCTTCCAAAGAAAATGTGTGTAAAATAAGGTTCATTTAAACCTGAGTTACAGTGCAGTGGGCCGTGAGTTCAATATTAAGGAATCAACAATTTGCATTTAAACAGAAACCTACATGACACAAAGTTATTTATTGATCCATTGATGACCAGAGGCTTGCAGGAACACAGCCCTCTATTTCCCTTGGGAACAATAGTTCAGAATTTGCTAATTCAGTGTTTCTGATACTTTATAGAACATTTATACTCTGAGTAATGAGAATCAACTGCATATTAATAAGATAGCTTACATTATTTTTCATACTAAGTGTTAAAAATCTGGTGTGTAGTTTACACTTACAACACATATTAATTCAAACTAGTCATGTTTCAAGTGCTCAATTGTCACAAGACTAGAGATTCAGAACTCAGGTGGAGGAGGAAAAAAAATGGCAAAGAAGGTTCAAAAGGAATGGCCAGAGAGTAAGAAAAAGAAAGCCAGAAAAGTCTGATGGTATAGAAGAAGGCATGAAATGAGAAGGTGCACAAAGAGAAAATTTCATTCATGTGAAAAGGTACAAAGACATCAAGTAAGGTGTGTGCTTTATTACTGACTGCATGGACTTCATTGTTTATCTTAGCAAATGATGTGTTATTCAAAACTGGTGCCTGGGACCATATGGAGTCATGATTTGGAGTGAGATTGGGGAGAAAGTGGGTAGAAAACCTTTTTGAGAAGCTTGGCTGTTAACAAAATGTTTAGGTGCTGGTTGTATACATGAAAGGATAATGCCTACACCTCAAAGTGTAGGCAGTTGCTGTTGTATTTGAGAAACCAACTAAGATGAACCTGTTAGAGCTTTTTATTTTTTATTTTTTTCCGACACCAAAAAAGTACCAAATGCCCATTTTCTTCCCCTGGGGATGAATGCAGTCATAATGCAAAGCAACCCAAACTTGAGAGTTGTGCAACTTGCAACATGGAAAATGAAATTCAAATAAAGTCAGCTGCGCTGTGGCAGGGCTTCATTGGTAAGAAAATAACTCACTTTTCTCCTCACTGGGATTACAAAGTAACTCCTCCATGTAATAGAACTGAACTGATTCTCAACTTGCCAACTTAGAATTCTGTGCAGAGTGATGAGGAGCAAGCAGTTTCTTGAAAATGCTGCTTTTTGGTATTGCTGATTTTTCAGTATGTGTCATGTTTCATGTTGATGCTTATTATGCTCACATTATGGCATTGTGGACCCAAACAGGAAAAATATAAGAGTGCACATAGAACATCTTATAAACTCCGTGTTGGCCAATGTTTGTGTCTCTTGGTGACTGATGCTTAGCTTTGATAGCATGAGGCCTGCCAAAGCTACTGGCTGCTGGAGGATCCCTGGAGCCTAGGAGGGCCCAGGCACACAATTTCCTTACCTTGTAAACGACTCTGTAAAGTTCTTTCCCCAATTTACTTCCAAATGGGAAAACAAAGAGCTGCAGTTATTATGCCATCAACTCAAACAGCTACTTTCTCCATTTTGAGTGTGGATAGAAAGACATTTCAGGAAAGGACCTACTTTCTGCTTGATAAATAAGAATATTACACAATCATTATTTGAAGAAAGAATATAAAGAGAAGTTTTCACTATGTGTCAGAAGTGGTCACTGCAAAATAAGCCATAAGAAATAGTATAATTTCCTTAATAGATAATAGTCGCCCAAGAGTTCTCCTAAAATATCTATGTTGGTGTTTATTTGCTTAGAAATAACAATGCTCTTCTTTTATGGTGGTTAGGGGAATCCTTCTGTGAGAGGTCTCACCTCTGTCCCCAGTTTTTTTTGGGAGAAGTTTTAAGAAACCTACTCTGATGCAGAAGTCAAGGCTCCTGTGCCTGTGTGAACAGGTGTTTGTCTCCTAACAAAATGGAGATGATTTTGAACCTGTGAGAAGGAGGAATGGGGGAGAGAGAATGACTTTTCCGGGTACAAATGTAATACCCTTCTGGAGGGACCCCAAATCACCAGTGAAGAATATGAAACTGTTAATTGTTATTAAATGCTATGTGTGAAATTCAAAATGACCTACCTAGTTTGGAATACTGGTTCACCGGTGGCCTACATGGAGTTAGCCTACAGTGGACAGGGTAACAGCTGACACCAGGTACACTGAAAACATTCATTCACTTATACTGCACACCTCTTTTTATGAAAAAATTGGAGATACCTTATATTAAGGGTCACAAATAAAATAAAATGTAAAATAAACAAGGAAGTTCAGTTATAAAAGGAGAAAATTCAGTGATTTTATTATGCTCACAATAAGAAGTTTTTTAAAATTTCATTCATGCTTCAAGAAAGACAAATGTATTCCTAGTTCCAAGAACATTTTCAACAAGAAATAACCATATAAAACATGATTTTAACAGGAGAATTATTTTTAGCTCATCTAAATAAAGTTGAAGGTAAGAAGGAAGCATAAGTCAAGAAAGGTAAGTCTACAGAGACAAAATGAATTTGGTCTAAGTTCATATCTGATCATCTGATCTGAGCTACTCATGGAACTTCAAACATCAGTACTAGAGGATGCGTATGTTTGTATCTCACCTACTTCCAGGTCTTCTCAATGTTCTGGTTTGTTTTTTCCTTATCTTGTTGCATTTAATATACTCAGTAATTATCTTGAAGTCTTCTATTCAAAAGAAAACACAATAAGGAGATTGCATGATACAGCAGAAAGAACCAGATTCTAGGTGTCATTTTAGGTCCAAATTTAGCATGGTTAAAGACACTATCAGGATGAGTTTGAGTAAATAAGGGGCTAAAGTGAGATTCATAAATATCTTAAAGAAAACCTGAATTTGATGAATATCCTGGAAATCAAATTGTGGAATTAAGAATCCCATAGACCCTACATTAAACTAGTCTGAGGAGAAGAAGGAGATACAGAGAAAGAGAATAAACTTTAGACATTAATACTTTAGGAGAAAAAAAGTGGGAGAGATGAAGAGAAGTTAAATGGTAGTTGTGATGGGAAAATAAGAATTCCTGTACATAGAGGAATATTTGAGTTTGCTGTCCATTTGTTCATTCTTTCAAACAACACATACTCATTGGGCTTCTATGTTACAGATTAGTCTTGGATGTGTCATATCCATACAAGTAATGATTGAGGTCAGAAAATGTTACGGTAGTTCATATTCATCACTTAGATGTCTCTAAATGTACACACAGCATATAGCATGTTGTCGTATTTGAACAAACGTAAAGGGATCAGTTCATTCCCCTTGGAGAATCACTGACACAAGTATTGACCTCACCCCACCCCAAATTCTTCTGTGATTATTTCCTTTTGTCATATTCATGACATTGAAATTAGACCATAACAATAATTTTTAGCATCGTATAGACTAGTGCATTACCTTAATTTTTTTTTTTTAATGCCTGAGTTCTCGCTTCATTCTGAGTTTATCCAAAATGGTAGTTTATAGTGCCAGCATTAGTTTTTCAGCAAACTTATTTTTTCAACTATAGAAAAACTATCTGTGACTTCTGATGGGCATGATTCTCTAAGCTTGAAATATTTACCAATGACACCTTTCTGCATATGCAGTGTGCCTACACAAAACAGATGGAATCAAATACAATTCCACTTTACTTCTTTTGTGACAGAGTAAAAGGTAGGATAGGACACCAAGAAGTTCCACAAAACTGGCTATATCATTTTAGAATAAAAATCTGGAGCAATTATTGAAGCAGTCAGTAGAGCAAGCCCATTTTAGTGCATGCCAGAGCAAAGCCTACCAGTATTTTGAGGCTGAAAGAAAATAAATAAATGGAAAATCCATAAAGGGTTATTCATAGCAGATGGGATGAGGAAGTCAAAGGATGAGAGCATTAGCAACATTTGAAGGCTAATTCGACATAGCTGGAAGTTGATTGCATCATACCATATACTTACTCAAATATATGTAGTTTACACAAGATTTTTAGTATACATTTGAATTTGTGACAGTGTGTTTTCTCTTTTCATGAGTTCTTAAGCTCTTTCAGATCATTGAAGTATAATTTTGTGCACTGCAGACAAATTTATTAAACCGCTAAATGTTTCGAACATCACCTGCATACTTAAAAACAGTTTACATTCTCTCTTAGTGTTTAATGGATCTAAAATAGCTCTATACCAAATGCCATATACGTTTATTTTATTTGGTTGCATTAATTTTTGATAAAAACTAGGCTTTCAATTTCAGGTGCAGTCATACGTGAATTAAATGAGTATTATGTATGTCACACCACTTTGAAATTTAATGTTTATGCTTTAGTCACAAGTTTACCATCTCCCTTTGACTCAGAATCAGGTCTTTGTGTGTTCCACGTGAGCAGCTAAGAGTGCGTTGATGCATTTCAGTAGCAACAAGAAAAACAACGGAATCAGGAAATAAAAAAATACACCCATGGTTGATTTTCACCCATGGTAGTTATAAGATCTTTCTTACTTTGCGCAATTTCTGTGCAAAGTTTATCATCTTCCAACAATAGCTAAAATATTGTTAACATATTAATGATGTTTGGGCCGTATTTTAAGAAAGTTAATAAAGTGTTATGAAACTGGTTCAGCATTTCTTTAGAAACCTACAGTTTCCTCTGTAATGCTGCTTCATTTTGGAGGGTCTTCCTGTCTCATCGTTGAATTTCCACCTTTTTTGCCTTTGCTGGAATTAGTCAGTACCAGTCAGACCTCTAATGATATTTTAATGTCGGGGGGAGTGTTGGCTTAATTCAAATATATTTTCATTTTAAAGTTATAATGACTAAGTACACCTGCTCACTTAAAAATTAGCACCTAGTTAGGCAGTTTTCAATAGCCTAATCATCTTTTGATTGTCTCTACTTGTATCATAGGCAGTTCACCTGCTCTTCATCTAAACTTAAATGTTTCCTGTTTACACATCTGAAAACACTGAAAGATGATAATATTTAGAAAACAAAGAAAACTGAAACCTATATTTAAATACATTATTTATATAATTATCCTGTAATTAAAATAATTATAGTTTGTAAAAAACTCGTTTTTTTAAAAATTTTCATTTAGAGATTTCTCATGGAATAATCTGTGAACATGTAGAAAGCACACACACACACACACACACACACACACACACACATAAGTTATCAATGTTACCTGCACAATAAACAAATGTCACCTCCAGATTTAGGGATTTGAAATCTGTTTTATCTTTTCTGAAACAAATATACCTGGAAAGCCATACAGTGAGATAATCCTATAGAAGAGATTACCTAGATTGAACTTTGGGAAATCTTTAATCCTCTATAGTTTCAACAGCAACAATAAAAAAAGTCACAGTTATACCTTGCTGAGCTATACACTGGTGCTACGGATAGGTGGTCATGTCATATAAATAGTGAGTCTCCAGCATTTCCTATAAGACTAAGACAGTGTCAGATAAGGCCATGAGACATGAGTGTGCTTGAGGGTGTGCAGAGGCAATGCAGAATTTTCAAAGAGGTCCTGACAAGCACTCACAGTTGGATTTTCATTATCTTCAATGAGAAGGCATATCAGTCAGCTTTTTGCTATATAGTGCTATCCACATTACTGCTTTTTATATGATTTCAAAGTGGACAGCACAGTTTGTGTCCAGTTTTTCATTCTAAATATCCTATTCAATAGTTATTCTTCTTTTCTATACCTTTAAACAGATTTTTTTAAACCACAGTGAGATCACATCACACTTTGGGAGCATTAGCTTGAAAGTGAGTTAATAGATCTGGCTTGTAGACCATCTTCAGAGGCTCTTTTAAAGAAATACTTGGAATTGAACCACAAAAGTTTTATTTTCTCTATGTTTTTGATCAAGTTTTGTGGGAAGAAGTGAAAAGTACTCAGAATATCTTGATACAGTTTTCACAGAGAGATTCTATATTCTTGTCTGCACCTCCATAACCCTCTTTAAATACCTGACTTCAGCTCTGCATGTAAGGACTCAGGTTGTCACATTTGTTGATTTTAAGACTAGGCCATCATCATAGAAATTAAAGGAAATGTAGATGATGAAGAAAGTGCTACATAAATAATGATGAAGAAGGCTCTTTGAATCTTTCACTTTCAGGAAGCACTAGCGAAAGATCCCAGTGACCCCCAGCTCCTAGAAGAGAATGTCCATGGGTCATCCAGCACCTGAAGCCACACCTGCTGCTGTCATACATTCTTTGATGTATCAACTTCAACAGCTTAGAAATACCAAGAACAGGAGAAAAGGAGAAGGGATGTAATCAGTAATGCTATATCCCCAAACTTCAACATTTTCTCAGTTCATGACCCTAAGACCTGAAATCTCTCCCCGGGGATGAACATTCTTTGGCAGAGTGTCAAACAAGTGATTAATAAAAAAGCTAGAGCTTGAAGCATCATAGTCTTTCCCACTCGGAGCAGTCTCTGTCTTGGACCTCTGGAATCCTGCACCCTGGAAGTTATCCCTAACTTCCCCTGGAAGTTAGACCCTTCAAAGCACTCGGACTTCTTTGACTTGTTTTCAGGTTAAAGTGTTGAACTCACATTATCTGAAAGTGGCCTCCAATCAAATTAGAAATACAAATAGTTCCACTGGTTGGATGGTGTTCATGACAATAATGTCTTAGAACTAAGAAATGTAGAGTTATATTTAGTCAATCCAGTGCTGACCCAAGACTGAAACTAAAAAGAGAAAAGGTCATAAATTTGGGCAAATATGTGGCAGCTTCTGAAACTTTGTAGAGGAGAGACATGTACTCCCATTTTACAGTAGCAAAGGTTCCATTTTGGTGAGCATTTTAAGACTGGAGAGATCCTACGAAGAGTAAGTTCAGGAAGAAGGCTGAATTAAAAAGAAAGACAACACTGCTTATCAAATTGAATGCATGAATCAGTTCCAGATCTTGTAGATATGCTCTGCAGTGGACCAAAAGAGAAGAGTAAATATTGGGCATTCATCTGGGCTTAGCTTCCTCTTGATACTTCTCTCACCCAAGAGTATTCTTTTCACATAACCTTCACTAAGGTCTTCTTTGCATGAAATATGTTTACCTCAGTCTCTGATAGTTGTGGACTGTTGGTTTCTCTGAAGATTGGGAACAAGTAACATCAGAAAGGCTTTTTTTTTTTTTCTTTCAAATTGCCATTTGTTGGGCACTTAATATGCATCACACACTATGTTGAGGACTTTACCTGCCTTTTTCATTACAATGAGATTATCATTAGAGATTATTATTCCCATTTAACAGATGAAAAAACTGAGTCTCAGAGAAATTAGGCAAATTGCTGGAAGTCAGACAACTAGAAAATAGAAAAAAACAAGGTTCAACCCCAAGTCCACCTAACTCTATAGCCTAGTAAGGCTATACTTCATCCACATGTCCCATCTCAAGTCTTCTATGGTAAACTCAATTCTGCCTTCTAGTTGTTCCAGCAGGGCACACAGATACCTACTGATTCTACTCTAAGGAGTTTTCTCCAAATGTGTGATGGGATCAATGTTCAGCAAGAAGCAAAAATAAAATACTGGCAAATGACAGAGCAATTTATTCCCTTAAAATTTTCAGACTTAGCTTTTAACAAGGGCCAGAGGAGAAAAGAGCATTTTTTTTTTCTTCTCTAGGCTATTAGAAACTCCATCTTCCCTGGCCACAATGAGTCTGGAACACTCTCTCTTTCCATGCTTTATTCACTTGAAAAGACTTGATTTTATACTAGACTGAGCCTGGCAGCCCCACCTGACAAAAAGGAAAAAAAAAAAAAAAAAAAAAGAACATCTAAATAAATGTCTAAATTTAAAAGTCTACTTACTCATCCCTCATTGCTTCTGCCTAACAGAAGTCACTGCTGGCAATTTCTTCCTGCTACCTGAAAGTGATATCTTCATCTCAAGTCACACATATGTGTGCATATTAATTTACCCATTTTTACCATTTTGGGATTGCATCTAGCACACGGAGTCTTGAATCTTTCCTCCTTGGGGGTTTGGATGTGATGACAATCCTGGGTGTGAGCCCATTCATCACAGAACACACAGCAGTATCATTTCCATGCAGTGTGTAGGTATATTTTAATTAGCTTTTCTAGCTCAGAAAGAACTAATTAGAGGTGTGCACTAGAACAACGATGATCTTGAAGACAATAAATATTTCACCATTTTTCTTGCAGGGCATCTTTGTGTAGAAAATTTGTACTTGGTTTTCTTTCTTGATTTTAGACAGCCCAGAATTCCAATTCTACTTCTCCACTCACATGTCCACCAAATGTATGCATACACCCAGGCTCTTCTTTGTCTATTTGTTCTTTGTCTATGACAGATAAATGCTTCTTATTTCTCCATATTTGGCTGAGCCACTTAAAAGTCTGTCCCACAGTCTATTTAATCAATCTGACAACAATTCGTCACCAAGTATTCATCAAACACATACTAAACTGTCAATGGCACTAGGCTCAGCTGTGGGGAAAATAAATAGAACCAAAATAAAAGTAAAATACAAAGCTTCTGTCCAAGTTATTGTCAGTAATTTGTGTGCTTGTGTGTTCCAATTACAAAAAATTATGTATGTAATTGGCAATATTTCTTTGCTTTTTATCTAACAAATGGCAACTTTACATGGTTCAAATTAATATGTTCACATATATAATAATTGTAAGTTTTTTCAATTTACATAATTTGAGGCTACAATAGAATGAAGCATTAATTTTAGGTACAAAAAGTAAGTTTAAAATAGAAACTAAAGATTACTTTTGAATTTAGAAATAATATATTTTAAATAAGTCAACTTCTATGGTGGGCAAACATTTTAAGCGTCAAGTTTTCAGCTGTTACACTATTTTACTCCATGCCATCAAATGACTCAAACAGAAAAAACAATGAGCTACAAGTCCTGTGCTTCAGAAATGGAACAATAGGGACAAACTGATGAATCCCTGTATCACCACACATCCATGGATATTAAAAGACAGTTTCCTTCATCTAAGTTCATGTTAAGCTCAGTAAATAGAAATTGTAATTTGAGTGAATTCCACCAAACATTTATCTAAATGTCCAAATGGTTGATTTTTACTATCAATTAGATAATACTAAATATTTTAGGACAATGAAGAGGCCCAGAATATGCTACTGTGGCATAAAAAATATTTTTTAATAGAAGACATTTGAGTTCCTGAAATCTTTTTTCTGCTTATAAGCAGTGTCCCAAAAGAACTCAATCATCATAAGCCCTCTCCCTGAGAGCAATTCGACTCTCTTCACCAAAGAGGAGAGGTCTCCATACCACACCTAAACAGATATTGTCAAGAAAGGATCATATCTCCCATCTACTCCCCTAAGGGCTCATTCATATTATCTAAAAGTCATTTGTTTTTTGATAAATGTCCTTCACTCCCAACCCTTTCCCTATTAAAATGGTATATAAACCCCAATTTCTAATCACCTCTTTGAGCCACATATTTTTTTCTGTGAACTCTTGTATGTACCTGTGTGAATAAAAATCCATCTCTTCTCTTGCTAGTCTGCCTTTTGTCAGTTTAATTTACAAGCCTCCAAGTATTGAACTAAGAGGGTAGAATAAGTAACAGTAGCATCTATTTCACTTTATGGAAAACCTTCATGACATTATACTAATAAACAACTTCCTAAATATTTCTCCCTGTTACTTTCTGTTGCCGTTGGGTCACAGTTGCCTGGCCTAGGGCTAACAGATGATTCTACTGGGCTTCCACATTTAAAAGTTGATGGCCCATCTGTTTTCCTGTCCTCTGGAACTATTTGTCTGATTAAACTCATTGTTAAACAAAACAACTCAGTATGGCACTTCAGAATGGCAGTTGTGTCAGATTGCAATTTACACCTTTAGGAAAGGGTTTAGAAGAACAATATTGTTTTGACACATTCCTTTCACTTTGGAGCCTTCATTCTGATTTATGACTCTGCTCCTTTGTTTTAATCTTGACAATCTGGAGGAGTTTTAAACTGAAAATAAATTTACTGTTCATTTTGTTGTTATAAAACATATAATTTCAAGAGTTGGAGAGGCCTTGAGACATTGCCATTTTATAGTATCTGAGGGACAGAGTTGTCAGGGCCTTGTCCAAAAGTACGTAGCCAGACGGTGGCAAAGCAAAGCCTAGAGCTAAGAACCCCAGCCCTCAGGCCTAAAATCTTCCTATCCATGACTCCATACAGAAGACCTTATCCTAGTAGGAGCTAACGTTTTAAGAAACAAATTGCAAGGCTCACAGAATCTGCTACTTTACATTTATAAATTCTTATTTGATCAAAGCATTTTATTATTGGCATATAGATGTCTCACAAAAGAATGCAACACTTTATGGTTTTCTCAACAGACTAATGCTAGTAAAATATTTAAAATTACGAAAAAATTAATTATATAGATTGGGTCTTTAATTGTTCCATGCTGAATTACAAGAATATTTGAATGGCATATGTGGAAAGACTTTCCACCACTTTTGTTCCAGCAAAATATGTTAATGTTTTTCTCCACAAGAAAGTCGTGGAAAGTTCTTCCTCCGTATGTCATTTAAACAGAGCAAATCTTAGGTACCTTCTGGCCCAAGGGCAGGATGCTGGAATGGTTGATTTCTGGAAGAGCTAAACACCTTTTATTTATCAACTGTGCTTGTCTCAGTATAAATCTTGTATTGATAACTATTTCTTGGCTCATGGATGATGAATTTCAGCTCACTTCGATTTAGTCTGATAAGCAGCTACTCTATAAACAGAGCAGTGTTCAGTGCCAAACAAACAGGCTCTTCATTAACTTCAATTGTCTGCAGTTCTTTAATGTGTCTATGCTTTTTCAGTTCTGCACCATTGTTCCCTAAACTCGTTCTACCAGGGAGCCTTCCTGCAGGCAGCTGTATGCGTACATTGTACCCAGTTTTCAAGGTAGATCTTGGAAGTAACTATTTTCATTGTTTAGCCTTGTCTCGTCCTGAAGTAAACTCATCTTTGTCTAAATGTGCATTTTTATTGTGCTTCCATCATAACATATTACATATTCTTCTGTACTAAAAATTATTTGTATACATAATCTCCACAACTTGATCTGAAGGGCCTTGAGGATGATATATATATATATCTTTTGGTTTTGGTTTCCTACAATACCTCATACAATACATGCTGGTTACATAAAACAAAAGTTTATAATTAGTCGAATGGCTGAGTTCAGAAAATTCTAATGTTTTCCACTGAAAATATCCTCCCAGGTATTATTTGTTCTCTGTGTAGATATTCACATGAGATGTTCTTCTTGGTCACTTTGCAAACCGGGGAACTCCAGCCAGTGATGCCCCACCTCGGCCTCCCTTGGCAATGCTGCCTACTGCATGAAATGGCCCACCTACTCGGCCTACCCAGGCCAAGTCTGGCTTTCACACCAATTCCTGAGTTCTTGTCCCATGTCCAAGAAAAATGAGGATGTGCTGACAATTGAAGAACGAATAAGGCAGGGAGTTTTATTGAGTGATAAAATAGCTTTCAGCAGAGAGGGGACATGGGGGTGGTCCCCCTACCCAAAGGCAGAAAAGTCCCTCTAATATGGCTGAGGCTGGGGCTTTTATGGGGTCAGAATCAGGGAGGGGCAGGCCATAGGTAGTATTGGAAAAGGCAACGATTGGTTAAAAGGCATTATTCAGAAAGAATCAATCAGGAAAAGGAGGGGAAACAGGAACAGAAGTTCTTACTCTGGGTCACAGGTTTCACTGGGACCAGCAGTCTGGTATTTCAGCCTTCAGGCTGTTTTTGGTTGGAATGTGGAGTTTCACCAGGTACCCGTCCCTATCTGCCTAGGCATTTGGCTGACTCCTATCACAATCAATATCTGTAGAGATAGATAAAACTCCTTGCCATTTTAAATATTTATTTATGCCACAATATCTTCATATTACACTAAATCAGTACATATTACACTATTAAAGTATAAAAATAATCAAACATCAGAAGAAAACAATTTATTCAGGAATAAATCCATTGATCTCCTATGAGTAAGAAATACATATATGTTTTTGAACATTCCAGGAAAAATGAAGTCCCTAGTTAAAAGATATTATTCTATGAGTGCCTTCAGCTTCAGCAGATGCCGCCTCTTAAAAGTGGAAATATTTGATTCACCAATACTCCCTGAATTGATCGCAGTTGTCAAGTATCACCTTTATACAGCAGGGTTACAGCCATTGTAAAATGATCTAGGGAGTAAATTGAAACTCAGAAATTACTTTCCAGAAAAAAGTCACAAACTCTTTTGCAGCATTACAACATCTTTTTTTTTCTTCCTATATTTAGCCTTTAATGTTAAATCTCACCTTAATAGTTCAAAGTTACCTTCCATAAATTCACTCATATCTGCCAACTGTATTTATTTATAAACACTTTAACTTTATAATGAACACTGAAAAAAATTCTTTTATTTTTCTCATTTAAAAAAGAACAGTGGGAAATGTAGTTTCAATTCTCAAATTTAGACATATTCATAAAACAAAATACTCAATAATTTTAATTGGCTTTAGGATTTGCAATGTATTTAACCTGCCACCTTTACGAGCTCTGGTGATGTTCCCAATCTATTAAGTGCTTATTTTGAATAAGGCTACTCATTTCATAAATGTTACTCATGAACCAAAATAATACTGATTCTTTTACCTTGAAAATGCTTACCTTTTGCAAGTTGTGCTGAGAACTGCAAGCTTTCAGTTTTGAGATTATCAAAGCTTTTAACATCTTTACTACCTTGGTTTTACTAGCAGATAGGGTATGTTGGTTTCTCAGATATATTTAGATGTCCTGCAGTAGCTTGAGTCCTGTTCGACTCTCTGGCTTAACTTAAATCAAAGTTACATTAAAGTCTTTCCTTCTTCTCAAAGGAAAGTCTCTTTATCTGTCTTATTCTCTGTGTGTTTGCTGGGCCTGGCAGAAACCCAAATATATTTGAAAAAGGAATGATGGAATCCCTTCTAGAGGCATGTATTCAGCAGGATGCCACCAGACTGTGATGACATTTTTTTTAAAAGTTATAAAGGAGACCATGATTCACCTTCTCACTATATAGCTCTCATCCTCTGTGAAATTTTTTTTTTTGGGTATCCCTTCAAGGTTACTAAAATCTGAATAGTATATATTTGCCCCTAGAATTGAACAGATGAAGAGACATCCTGTGGATAACCCACCTATGGGGTAGCACAGAGAAAACTTTACAACCTATTGAATCTAAAATTGCTTTTTGTACAGCCTGATATACAGAGATATTCTAGTCTCTATCATTACTGCTTGGGACAGGCACATTACATGGAAATTAAATAATAATAATAATAATAACTCATTTGTTGAATTCCTCTTATATGTTCCACTCGTTGTTAATAAATCAAATATTCTGCACAATAATTCTATAAGTTAGATACTATTATTAGCCACATTTAACAGATGAGGAAACTATAACATAAGTTAAATTGTGGAGAAAAAAATTTTAAAAATCAAATATATATATATACACACACATATATATTTATATATGCAGAAACTATATAAATGTATATACAGAAATTATATACATTTATATTAAAATTGTGATAAGTACTACCAAGGACAGTATAGAATACAGTGAAAAGGTATAGCAGGAATCTGAAGATGAAAATATTCTTCAAGGAATGCCAATTAAGAGTTAATTATGAAAACAATGGCTATGAAAAGGCAAAGGCAAATATGATACTGTCTCTATATTCAAGGATCATATAGGTTAGTCGGGGAGATTAAAAAGTACATAATTAACGTATATGACTTAAGTATCCTTTTAGAGTAGTCAGACAGCCAGACATGAGCAGGAGAGGTGAGCCCCCTGAGAAAAGGGAGTTCTGGAAAATATCATACTCCAGGGACCACCCAAAACATGCATGCTGGATATTAGCAGAGAGGAAGGAAAATATCTATGCAAGAAGGAATTCCCACTAGGATGGCCAGTAATCATTCACTCTGCAGCTAACCTGTCATAGTATAGCTAGATGCATGCTGGTAAGGAGAAGAGGGCAAAGAAGAAGTTCCTAAGAGATACCAGGCATAATTCCTATCCAACACCAGGGCCACACATGCACATCAACTAATAGTAAGGGAGGGTCCTACAAGCCTGGAGTGGGAACTAGGTGGGGAACAAGAGAGGACTTAAGGCAGAATTGGGAAAACTAGACAGAGAAAAAAGGCAGAGGCTTGAGACAGAGGCATGAACTTCAAGAAAGTCCAACACCATAAAAACTCAATGCAGAACCCTCAGGGTACAGCTGGCTCACTCCCTTCAGCAGTATGCCAGGCTTTATCTTTTCAGAGTGTACTGCCTCTCTGCATAAACCCTATGCTCTGTATTATCCTTCCACAAATTCTCTTTTTTGCCTAAATCTGTTACTTATCAGAATTCTTACTCCAAGTAAGACTAAGAACCAAGGATTCTTGCACTTCTCGGTGACAATTCTAGGAGAAGCATATATATGGAGAGAAAAGGAAACAGTTATTTACTTAACGCCTCTGGGCTTCAGTTATCTTACTGTCAAAATAAATGATCTTAGGATGATCATTAAGATTCCTTCCATTTGTAACATTTTTTTCTATTATCTCTTGTGATTATTCCAACCCTCCTACAAAGTAGATAGGGTATGAAAATTCCTGTTTTTCGTAGGAATGCTGAGGTATAATGAACACCAATGACTTGCCGCAGACACACAGCAAAGTTCATGGTGGAATTATGTCAAAAACAGAAACTGTATGCCTTCTCATTATTTTCTCTTTCTAAATATTAAGAAAAAATTACCTATTTTAATCAACAATTGATTATTTGAAAATTAGATGAGTCAATGTTGGCTTGTGCACATTAATAACATTCTTACAATAAAAGTCAGATTGTTAAAATAATCTGATAAAACAAGATTTATTTTATTCAGACACCTCAAAATACTTACCAGCATTAGGAATTAGGCATATTTTCAGTTTTAGATACATTTATTTTCCCAGGATCAGAAATTTGCAGAAAGCATACTTGCAAGAGGGGAGTAAAGTAATCCTCTTAAAATAGTGACAAAACCCATAGGTTGGTAGATTGTGCCCCCTTTGTGGCAAACCCAGACATTTTCTTTTCTGCTGGAGGTCTAGCGAGTGCATGAGCTGTAGTTACTACCCATATGCAGCTCTTGTTCCAAGCAGGGGTGTTCAGGGAAGAGTACACAGTCATGGGATCTTAGCTTCTGTTTCTGGTTGGACCAGTAAAACCCTTTCTTCATCTCTCTTTTCTGCTTATCACTAGAGACAGAAACTAAAAACCACGGCTTCGGGCTGCTTTTAAAAGCCCAAAACGAAACAAAACAAAATAAAACAACAACAGAATAAGGCAAGTTGGACAAGCTTAAATGGCATCCCCTCTCCTTCATTGTATGTTTGATGATGTTTCCCACAGCAACCCAAAACATCTGTGGATTACCTGAAAAAGAAAACTTAATCATACTCTTGTCAAAAACAAACAAACAAAGCAAGGAAAGATGATGTCACCAACTAGAATGAAAGAGAAGCCAAAGCATCTGATAACAAGTATTCAGAAGTATTCACAAAACCAAGTTGACTTTACATGCGATCCATTTAATAGAGCTCCTCAAACAAAAATGAATCAATTTTTAAAATTACTGTATAATGTATCATTCTTCAAGAATGCTTTCTAGTGTAAAATCCTTGGTAAAACACTGGAATAGTCTATTAAAAAAAAAAAATTTAGAAGTTAACAGGTTTTTATTCACTACGTACCACAGTAATATGTACCATTGAATTAGTTAAGCACAAGACTACATGAGACTTGCAGGAATAGAACTTCAAACACTACCAAGTAGCTGAAAATATGTTAACAAAGTAAAGATATTATAAGCAGGAAATATGAACAATAATTAAAAAGCTAAAGCCTGCAAATGTCATAAAATATTTCCCATTGAAGATTGTATCTTTTTAAATAGAAAACATAATCGTTGCTACTACATAATGTTTTATTTGATAAAATGGGTTTGCTAAAAAATTATGTTGCTTCTTTATATCTGCAATTGCTTGTTTGGAAGGTCTTTTAAAAACTCAGCAATTTATTTTTAAAGCATGTAAAGTTTATTTGTATGTTATGCTTTGCCAAACATACACTTTTAGCTATTTATTTTCTTCTTTATTTCCATGAAAATTACAAGTTTTAATTTATGGAGAATAATAATCTAAATATTAAAACTTTAGGATTACAAAAAGCTTTAAAGTCACATAGAACCTTCATCATCTAAGTATCTTGTAAAAAATAACTACATCATAAGCATTTTCACCTTGAGAGTCACTTTTTTCTACTTTACATAAATAGTGTGTGGTGGAAAACATATGATTATAATTTATTCTAGTCAAAGGGAAACAGACCAATTTCAAATTAGTTCCAGAAAATGGTGACTATGTTTGTGTGTATGTGTGTTGGAGTGACAGGGGTGAGAGACGGGAAGAGGCTATCAAAGACTCAGAGTTTGCACAGTCACCACGAACGGCAAATGCAGCACAAGTGGGTCTCGTGCACATAGGAAAGGTGTCAGAAACCCAGACCATACTCTCTTTTACTTAATGGCTATGTGAGCCCTTGGTTTTGCTTTTATGCATATGTTATTCATGATTTTTTTTCTGTATTTCTCTATTCTCCAATCTTGCCACCAAACACCTTCCTCTACTTCTTCATTAGTTTATGCATGGTCCCAAATCATCCACTCCATTTTCCAAGACCAGCTGGCCTTCTGTATCTAGAATATACCACCAACTGACTTGAAGTAAAATTTTGTTTCAATTTCGAAATCCCAGGGAAGGCATTCAAGTGCCTTTGTGTCTTTGTTTAAGCTAAGTCTTAGATTTCAATGACATGCCTACCTCTGGTACAATTAGACATGCTAAAGAAATCATTTCACAGGGCTCTGGCAGGAATAGCTATGACTGTACTCTTCGACCCAACTCCTATAAATAAAGCCATTAAAAATGAAACGTGGGTCCCATGTATGGGCTTTAGGAAAACACTGTTTATTTAACAAGTTGTAAGAAATCTGTGAACCCTCTTGGAGAAAGCTCATAGCACTCATCAGGTTCTCTAAGTGTCCTATTTCTCTACCTCCCCACCCCCTCCACTGACAAATTAAGAATCATTTCTTCAAAGAAATCTTCAGGTTTATTCCCACAGTTTTTTCCCCCAATTGCACTTTAAGTTATTGGTATCAATCATCAAGGATCACAGAGCAAATTACCAAAATAGATAATTATCAAGGAACACACAGAAAATGTAGAGTTAATTTTGTTGTTTTGTTTCTATTTTCTTTTTATCTATTAATTTTCCGAATAACTGCTTGATGTATCCACTTCTACACTAACAATATTGTTGGTAGTAATGATATGAAATGAAAATCCACCCAAAGGACTTCGGTAAACAAATCAATGAACATTTAATGAATATCTATAATATACTTAGAACTGTGCTAGCAGCTATAGGGTACAACAGAAAAAAAAGTTCCAGTGAATGCTCCTGGAAATCTTATCATCTAATTAGAGAGACAGAGCATCCATACGTGAAACTGCTGCTGAGCCAGACAACATTATGAAAATGTTAAGCTATTTGTACAGAAGGGATTGTACAAGGTTCAGAGCTTGAAGGTCCTCTCAAGTTCCTCCTCATTTTACGTATCAGGGACCTGAGGGCCAGAGATATTAAGAGGTTTATGTTAGTAACTGACAAACACGAAAGTTTAAGCAAGGGCTCTTTCTATTATACCAGATAGGTATTAATCATTACACAAGGAGTTAAAGAATCAAGGTATTAATATGGGCAGAAAATGAAGAAATAAAGGAACTAGATCTTTAGAAATAGACACCCCATACAGATGAGCAAAGAGGTGGGAAAAGGAAGTCCAAGGGCAATCATTTTTAGCAATGGCTAGAAATAAGAGTGAGTATGGGATGCAGTGATGAGATACATTGTAGAAGTAAGAAGAGAGGGAAGACTCAGCACCAAAGCCTGCTCAAATGGACGTGAGATTCATGTTGGTTAAGAGGCAGGGTATAAAATAATTTATGAATCAAATATCTGCTTAGGGATTTATGGCCAAGGGCTGTCCATTATCATCATGCATGTTTTTTTGTTTAGCTCTGGTTTTAATCTGCTTGTCTGTGCTCGCACATGTGTACAGGCACTGACATGGATGTAGTGATATTGTTCAATGTTGTGAAGGGAAAGATGTGTAACTTCCCCCTATTTCAACACGTCCATGTGTGAATTTTGTACAATTAATTCAAATGATGCCACCTCTTGTTAAATTACTAAGTCTCTTTACTCCATTCAGTTGTATTGTTTTCCAATTTTATTTCATGCTAACACTGAAATTTTCTATCACACATTTGGATTTAATTCACTTCTTTGTTTTTAAATACTAAATTAATATTTCATAAAAGAATAGTTAATTCAAAATCATTAAAGTTTTTTTTAAGATGTCCTTCTTTTGGAACCAAAGCTACACATAAAATGTTTTCAACAAAGATTGTGGCAGTCCCCTTGCCTAGGGGGAAATATTACAATAAAACCAACCAAAAATATTGTAGTTATAAAATCTCCATTAAAAATACCTATTTCAAATGTCATAGAAAAAAAGAAAATAAATTTTAATTTTTTTAAATAGGCATTTTTAATTATGTTTATGTTCTTGTGTGGATACTGCTCTTTTTCTTCTTTCTCAAAAACTATTGGCCCAGGAAAAATAAATATGATGGAGAATATATTGGGTGTTTAAAATAAGGCTTACCTTGGACCATTCTCCAATTCCACTGAAATTAGAGACTGTAAATAATAAACTTACCTTCTGTATTTTACTGACTACTTTGTGGAAAAGGAAGAAATAGAGTTACAATATCTAAAATCTTTGATTATCCCTTTACATGTACACTTTCTACTATCCCAGAGGTAATTGCTGAAATATAATTATTTTTCATCATCTATGCTGAAAAATTTAAACAGAAGGGGCAAGAGGGTTGCCCCCATCACCACCCGAAACCCTCCCAGCACAAATTACTGCCTGATTCTAATTACAGTTTTAACCACTGGCTGCTGATTCTTTCATGGGTGGTGAGGTAATCCAATCAGGTGGATTGGGAGCTCACGTTAAACACACCACACACAGAAATTAAAGTATGACTGATGGGTTTAAAAGCTGTTAATCAATATGTAGGGAGAGCTAATTCAATTCTCTTATGACCCCCCCCCTTCTAAATCACTGCCCAGAGCTTATTGGAAGTTCTCACTCTTGATTGTAAGGAAATATAGGCGTGAGACTCACGTTTACCTCTTTTCTAACTTTTCAGACTGCTAGTCAGCTGAATTAGGCCTACCTAACTTTTTTTTTTTAATCAGAGACTTTGAGGTAATAGTATATTCACTAGGCATATTCACAGGTCAAGGCATTCCAGGTTTCATTAATGTGCAGGTCTACATGACAGTTAATCTGCATCCATAATATATTCACTGGAAGATACAGTGGGTTTATTTCTTCAAGTACCTTTTTAACTGATACATTTGGAAGCATGCAAATAGCCAATTATCTTTACCTGAAGACCATTAAAAGTCTACCTGCATCAGGGACAGGCAGCAGTGGCTAAACCACAAGTATAAACTGGCAGCTTACCCAGAGTATAAGTGGGAAGGCTGTGATGAGGCACATGGTAATTAAAAACATTCTCGAAGTCTCCCTTTGAGCAATGTTCTTGGTTTTGGATAGTGCTGTATATGGGCTTTCAGCCACATATTCTCTTGTGGTGTGTGTGAGCAAGACATAATTTGGAGACATCTTAAAAGAATTCCAGCAGAAACAAATGTGCTTTTATTTTTTGATCAGCACACGCTCATTTTTCTTAGAACCCAAAATTAATGAAGGTTGGGGGAATGCCGCTGGCTTTGTGATATATATCATGTAAGAATATTTTTGGTTTGGAAAGCTATTTACTTTGCAATGGATTGCTGATGTTTTTAGAGATTTGGAGTGAGAAGGAAAGCCTGGAATGAATGAAAAATTAGCATTTTGAGCAATGTTTTCTCCTTTTAAGATAGGTTTAGAAACAACAGTTTCAACCAAATAGGTTTTGGTTTTAGCAAAGAATCTGTTACATTACAGCAATGTCTGATATAAGAAAACTCCTGAGATTCCTCATTATCACTTCCAAAAAATGAACATTTTTACAGATTGACTTATACAGAGCAAATACAAGTTTGCTCTAATTAGTGATTAGTAATTTGCAATCAAAATGTATGGTGTCATAGGGTGTTTTTAATGCAATCATTAGCTTATGCTGTTAAGACAAATTTTCAGTCTCCTGGTTTAGTCTCTATCTCTTAATTATTTCCACATTCTTGGACTGAAGCATAAACTTTTGTCATTGCCTGTATGCTTAGACTCCTCCTTGTTCACTTTCCTGCCCTGCATGAACCTCCAGGTCCTACTCCTAACCTCATCCTTGACCTTGAATATTTCATGTGTTGATCTGTTTGGCCCTAACCTTCAGTTGTGACCTCGACTCCTCCATTCAATATTATAAAAATCACTTAACTTTGCATTTGTGATTGAGTGCTATACCCACATTTTACCATAGACCCAACTAGTCTGTGGTTCTCACAACCTGGCATGGGCAAACTTGAAGAATTATTTTACTCCTTTCAAAATAATAAGAGAGTTTATGGTTGTTGTATCTATGTTCTTATGAGATATTGAGAAATTATTGCTCATAGCTGTTATGTAAGAGAAGATACATGGCAGAAGATTTCAAAATGGATAGCCAATGATGATGGTAAAAGAAGCATCGTCTTAAGACCTAGGTTTGGCATTAACTGCTACCAAGGGCCTCAAATTCTTTCTTATAAAATGAGGGTTTTCCAAGTTTATAATGGTTACTATTGTCCAATGCTTACTGTGAGCCATGTTTTTCTCATTTTGTATTCAAGATAATTGTGCAAGGTATATGTCATTTTACAGATAAGGAAACTGGAACTTAGCAAGTAGCAGAGCCTAGATCCAAACCCAGGCATCATGTGCATTCTTAGGCAATATACTAGACTCCTTCTTAATTACTTTCTATAAGAAGGGATTCTATGATAATCCACTTTCCAGTATATATTCTAGCAGAAAAAAAGAAAGCATTTAAGAAAAAGGAAGAAAAGAAGGCAAGAACTATCTGCATATGTGTTTTTCCTGTCCTCATATTCTAGGGCAGGTGCTTTTAGAAAGCAAGAACCACATTATATGTATAACTCTAATTTCTCCAAGGTGTCTAATGATCAGGCCTTGCACATTGTTGACACTATGACAGATCATGGTTGGCTGAGTGAGTATTAGGTTGAACAAATAATATCTAAGTTGAATTGAGGATGGGAGAATATTGTAGACACCCACTAAACTATTAAATGGGTCTTTGATTACTTGTAGAATAAAACCCTGGGAGGAAAGAAAAACTTTATACAAATACATAAATGTAAGGATATTTAAGAGTAGCCATCAATTAGGATGTTCTGATGGTAAATAAGAGGAATTCTGACTCAAATCAAATAAAACAAAGTAGAAATTTGTTTTTATTTTGTTTTGTTTTTTGGCTCATGTACACAAAAGTCCAGAAATCAGGCTGACTTTAAGAATGGATTGATCAAAAAACTTCAAGGTCTAAGTTTCTTCCCATCTCTCCACTGTGTTTATTGCATGGGCTTCTTTCTATCTGGTTCTCTTCATCTCATTAGGGTGCATGCCTCTTTATTCATTTTCAGCAAGGACATGACTTTGTTTTAGGGCACCCAACAAAGTGCTGAGGTTCTTTCACATGCATGCGCCTGAAACCTTATGCCCACTACTAGAGAAATCACTTCCTCCAGAATACTCTGTTTGGTTTAGCATAGATCACATGCTCCACCTAAAGCAGGAATAGAGACACCTTTTCTGGAATCACACTGATTACCAAAAAGTAAAAAAATAAAAAAGAGAAGGGGTGGTTGTTGGGATTGGTAAATGGGGATGCAAACTGGTACTGAGAATGCAGCCAGGAAATATCAATTAAAGAATCTTCCTAACCAGTTGAAGGCCAAGTGTCATGTTCAGGAATTTGGGTGGTTTTTATTCCCCAGGGGTGACATTTCACCTTGTCTGATTTACTTCAAAGATGAGTCTTGGGCTCCTTCCGATGCTCAAGCAGTGTTCTAGTAGTGCTCTTACCAGATGGGCAGTGGAGCAGGCCAGTGCCATGGACCAGACACAGCTGGGGAGACAGATAACCAGCCGATTGGGAGCTCTCCATTCAGAGATCATTTTCAGAACTTGGGGGATCCTTCCCCCTTTCTTACAGCTGTATTCAGTCTGAGTCAGTTACAAAGTGTTTCTTTTATAAAGGGAGTTAAATGCTTTTGTAAAGGCACGTTTTGTTTAAGGTTTATGAAAGTTGTTGCAACTGTGCTGAGGTGGCTTTGTCTCCTGGAACTCCCTGGACCAGAGTTGGAAATCCCCGGGCCAGGTTGCATCATAAGGTGACACAGTGTCACCTGGGTGAGATGGGAGTAGGCCTAATGACTATCACTAATCTTATAACTGCAATATGTCTCTTAAAGCAGACTATACTGAAGGGTTTTTTGTGATGATTGTTCAGGACACCAAAAGACCTTGCACAGGTGTCATTGTTGTTATCATGGTAAATTGATACTTGGCTTATACAAAAATGTGCTGGTTGGTTGTAAGCTTTCTCACATACCTGGAACCACTTCATTTACTAGCCCCACATTTTTCTGTGTGAAATACTCCAGGATTTGTAATTCCTTCAAAACACAAAATATAACCATTGTGATTTAATTATTCCCAAGCATTAACTTTATTCTTTAAACGTCTTTTCATAGCATACACAATTTCAAATTTAAATAACCTAAAGAGGAAGAAAATTTATAATTTATTCTGAGAAAGATATTTTCCATAGGTCTTTATGTTTATTTACATATTTCATATATATTTCTATATATCACATATATATTTCACATATATGTTTCTCATATATATACACATATAAAGATACAAAAACTAGCTTAAATGTCTCTAGGCACATTTCTAAACAATGTTTTGTATATTTCTTGTGTACTCAACTTTTGATGGTCCATTTTCTTTTGAGCCTTCTTGCTTAAAACAAATACACCTTTTTAATGATCTTAACCCACTCACAATATTTTCAAAGAACATATATGAAATAAGATTTCAAATATTTCCAGCTACTATTCATATAGTCAGTACTTTTTAGAAAAAAAAAATGATATCCTTTTTTTAGAAGATGTATAATCTTGAAGGTCCTGACCTTTAAGGCTGGATCTCACGAAGTCCATGAGCAAACAAAAATTGCTTGCAAATATTTTTTTCTATGTGTTTTGTATTATTCTGCTAGAGCTCCCATAACAAAATTCCATATACTGGGGGACGTAAACAACAGAAATTTATTTTTCTCACAGTTCTGGAGGCTGGAAGTCTAAGATCAAATTCCTGTAGGGTTGGTGTCTCCTGAGGCTACTCATCTTGGTTTGCAGATGGCCACCTTCTCTCTGTGTTCACACATGGACTTTTCTCTGTGTATACCCCTAGTGTCTATTCTTCTTCTTCTAAGGACCCCTGCCCTATTGGATTGGGAACCCACCTTTAAGACCTCATTTATCCTTAATTAACTCTTTAAAAGCCCTATTTCCAATTGCAGTAACATTGGGCTGAGGGCTTCAACATATACATTTTTGGTGGAACACTGTTTAGTCCATGATATTGTTAGGCTTTGTGTCCCCACCCAAATCTCATCTTGAATTATAATCCTCATGTGTCAAGGGAGAGACCAGGTGGAGGTAAATGATGAGGTTCTCATGATAGTGGGTGAGTTCTCACACGAGTTGATGGTTTTATAAGGGACTCTGAAACTGGCTTTGTGAAATTATAACTGAGGAAATTATGACACTGAAGGTAATCAGACCTAATTGACTCTATCTTGCTTCTAACTTTTAAGCTGTCCATGTTCATTCCTGGGCATAGGTCAAACTAGCTTTAGGAAAGAATCCAGTTTATGGATTGACTCTGAAACAAAATTGATAACACCTCTTTTGCAAAAAGACACCCTTTTTGCCTGGGGACCAGTCTGCCTTTGCAGGACTAACAAACTAGCTACGAGATTAGAAATTACAGTTTAGGTGTCATGCAGCCTCTGGCTCCAAGAGTCTGAACCTTCTCAAATTGCACCTGGAGATAACATCACTACTGTAAAACTGAGGATCAGTGCTTAAGATATTTCGCAGACCTTTCACTTGATGGATCAGCTGACACAACCCAGACTGGTAATCTGGCTCAACCAGTTTTGCCATCCCATCCAGGAACAGAAGATAGCAAGAAACATTCACTTCAACCCTGTATGATTCCATCTCCAACTTGACCAATCAGCACTCCACACCTTCCAAGCCCCCACCCTACAAATTAGCTTTAAAAACTCTGATCCCCAAGTGCTCAGGGAGACTGATTTTAGTAATAATAAAACTTTGGTCTCCTGCAAAGGTGGTTCTGCGTGAATTACTCTTTCCCCATTGCAATTCCTTTGTCTTGATAATTCTGCTCCATCTAGGCAGTGGGCGAGGCGAACCCATTGGGAGGTTACAGCTCTTCCCTCTTCACTCAGCACTTCTCCTTCCTGCCATCCTGTGAAGAAGGTGCCTTGCTTCACCTTCGCTTTCCTCTATGATTGTAAGTTTTCTGAGACCTCCCAGCCATGCTGAACTGTCAGTAAATTAAACCTTCTTCCTTTTTAAATTACCCAGTCTCAGGCAGTTCTCTATAGCAGTGTGAAAACAGAGCAATACAGTAAATTGGTAGCACAGAGAGTGGGATGCTGCTGTAAAGATACCAAAAAATGGGAAGTGACTTTGGAACTGGGTAACAGACAGAGGTTGAGCCAGTTTGGAGGGGTCACATGAAGATAGAAAGATACAGGAAAATTTGGAACTTCCTAGAGACTTGTTGAATGGTTTTGACCAAAATGCTGGTAGTGATATGGTCAATAATGTCGAGACTGAAGTGGTCTCGGATGGAGATGAGGAACTTGTTAGGAACTGGAATAAAGATGACTTTTGTTATACTTTAGCAAAGAGACTGGTGGCATTTTGTCCCTGCCCTAGAAGTCTGTGGAACTTTGAACTTGAGAGAGATGATTTAGAGTATCTGGTGGAAAAAATTTCAAAGCAGCAAAACATTCAAGACATTACTCGGGTGCTCTTAAAAGCATTCAGTTTTATGCATGCATTCACAAAGAGGTGGTTTGGAATTGGAACTTACGTTTAAAAGGGAAGCAGAGCATTAAAGTTTGGGAAATTCACAGTATGAAAATGTGACAGAAAAGAAAAACCCATTTTCTGAGGAGAAATTCAAGCCTGCTGTAGAAATTTACATTAGTAATGAGGAGCCAAATATTCATCTCCAAGACAATGAAGAAAATGTCTCCAGGGTATGTCAGAGGTTTTCACAGCAGCCTCTCCTATCATAGCCTCAGAGGCCTAGGAGAAAAAAATGGTTTCCTGGGCCAGGTCTAGGGCCTTGCTGCTTTATCCAGTCTTGGGACTTGATATCCTGCATCCCAGCTATGGCTAAGGGGCCAAAATAGTGCTCAGACAATTGCTTCAGAGGGTGCAAGCCCCAAGCCTTGGTGGCTTACATGTAGTGTTGGGCCTGTGGGTGTGCAGAAGTCAGTTGAGGTTTGGGAACCTCCACTTAAATTTCAGAGGATGTACAGAAATGACTGGATGTCCAGGCAGAAGTTTGCTGCAAAGATGGAGCCCTCATGGAGAACCACTGCTAGGGCAGTGCAGAGGGAGAAATATGGGGTTAGATCTCCCATACAGAGTCCACACTGGGTCACAGACTACTGGAGCTGTGAGAAGAGAACCACCATCCTCCAGACACCATAATGGTAGATCCACTGACAGCTTGCATCATGCACCTGGAAAAGTCATACACCTGGAAAAGTCAATGCCAGCCCATGAAAGCAGCTAGGGGGGTATGGGGGCTCTTCCCTACGAAGGCACAGGGGTGGAGCTGCTTAAGACCATGGGAACTCACCTCTTACATCAGTATGACCTGAATATGAGACATGAAGTCAAAGAAGATAATTTCAGAGCCTTAAGATTTGATTGCCCCACTGCATTTCAGACTTGCATGGGGCCTATACTCCTTTGTTTTGGACAATTTATTCCATTTGGAATGGGTGTATTTACTCAATGCCTGTACTCCCATTTTATCTAGGAAGTAATTAATTTGCTCTTGATTTTACTGGCTTATAGGCAGAAGAAACTTGCCTTGTCTCAGATGAGACATTGGACTTGAACTTCTGGGTTAATGCTGGAATGAATTAAGACTTTGGAAGACTGTTGGGAAGGCATGATTGGTTTTGAAATGTGAAAGGGACATGAGATTTGGGAGAGGCTAGGAGTGGAATGATATGGTTAGACTTTGTGTTCCCACCCAAATCTCATCTTGAATTATAATTCCCGTAATTCCTATAATCCCCATATGTCGAGGAAAAGATCAGGTGAAGGTAAGTGGCTCATGAGGGAGGTTTCCTCAATGGTGTTCTCAAGATAGTGAATGAGTTCTTACAAGATCTGATAGTTTTATAGAGGGCTTTTTCCCCTTCACTTGGCACTCCTCCTTTCTGCCTCCCTGTGAAGAACGTGCCTTGATTTCCCTTCACCTTCTGCCATGATTGTAAGTTTCTTGAGGCATCCCCAACCATGCTGAATTGTAAGTCAATTAAAACCCTTTCCTTTATGAATTACTCAGTCTCAGGCAGTTCTTCATAGAAGCATGAAAACGGACTAATACAGTTCATAGCATATATATTTGGATTTTTCAAAATGAGATTCAATATCATCATTAGATTCTGAAAATGATCTCTGATCACCAAATAGTTTAAAAACCACAGACTGAGACCAAATCTTTCATTTTATACATAAGAAAACTGAAGTCCAGAGAGATAAAATAGTCAGTATTTTATCATACAGCAACTTTCTAATTAGGTGAAGTGAAAACCTGTTATTTGCCTGATATCTTGTGCAATGAATTCCCTGTGGGACTCTGCAGTTAGTATTCATAACACCTGAAAGCTCATTTAATATGAATTCACAAGGAATGGGTGTGAATGTAGTGGGGTAGCTAAGCTGAGCCTAAATCAAGATTGCCTCAGTTATAATAGTTAGGGATAATGGAAAAGGAAACTGTTAGTACCTGATACCTGGGACAGATTTAGGAAGATTTGAAAAAGTAGACACACTTTTAATTGGGAAAATGGCTTCCATCCAGCCAGTAAAACTGTCTCAAAGTCCCTATATAAAGCAAAAAGAGCTGTCTGAAAACAGATGATAAAACAGCTGCTTGAATAAGGAATCTTGTGAGATTTAGGACACAAGCAAAACAGTTTTTGTGCCCCAGTGATTAGTGAAGTCCTAGAAGTGGGAATGAGGATTCTCTCCATTTTCTCCCTAGAATTCAATAGCATCATGTGGAGAATCTGTAAGGGGCCCTCCCAAGACAGCAGCAGGCTGGGGAGACCAGGGACCACAGAGCCAGCATGGTTGTACTTCCCAAATGACTTCCAGTCAGTGGACTTCACTGAGAGCATCAAAATGAAAGGAGGCAATTCATGTAACATATCCTGGCTCCTCCCAGAAATAACTAGTGTGAATTTAATAGGAGTGTTGATGTTCTATAGTCATAAAGACATGGGCCACAAGCAAGCCAGATTTGATAATTAAGTTATATGCACTTGCTGATACGCAAACTGGGAATGGGAAGTCCAGGGATATTCTCTCCCTCTCTCTCTCATTATATATATTTATATATACACACATACACACACACACTTTTCTACTGATGGTACTTTTCAGATGTGGATGAAAATTCTAATACAATGCAAATTCCAATAAAAATGAATCCCACTTCCATTTGCATAGACTGAGAGAAATTCTGTAAACACTAACACTTTATTAATTTCTATTGAATGGTGATAATATATGACTGTTAAGTGGCTGTTTTTTAGGATTAAATCATTTTCTTCAGGTGACCTGATTTTATTCTCCTATCACAAATGATTCACAAGGAAAATTAAAGATGCTAAATAAGGTTTCTTATTTTGTCTAGTTCCCATGATAACGTGAGCTGCTGTGATGATGTTAACATAACATGTAAAGGATTCAGTCCTCCTGGTGCCTCGAGTAACCACTTCTTGAATTATTAAGTAGTGAGAAATACAGTTCAATTTCCCAAATTATCTGATATGTTTGAGAAGTGGTAAATGCTAACACATCTGTATCAATGCAAGGGCCTCCTCATAATTCTATTCCCTCTATTTCTGCTCTGCCAAAATCAGAGTGGCCCTCTGGCCACCCTCTCTTCAAACTCTACCACTGACATGTGGGAGGATCAGGTATGCAAAAGAGATCATAAAATCTGGAAAGAGATAAACAACCTCTGCCAGAAGATCAGAGATCCCTTCCATATTACCTTTTGGTTTTCCTGAAACCTCAAACCCCATGGCCCCCTGTACTTGAGTCTTCATTGCCTCTGAGCTCAGCATGGGGCTCAAGGCTTGTTTGACTCTTAAGGGTGGAATAACTCTCAAATCACCAAACATTGTCTGATTTTTCCCCTGTTGATGAATGAATAAGGATTTTCCTTTGCCTGCTTTGTCTATGAAGATTCACCTGATTTCTCAACCCTAGACTACCATCTCATCCTTGTTGAATGCCCTCTTTTTATTTCTGACCAAACAAGTCACCCAGAAAAAAAGAAGCTGTCTATAAACAAATAGCCATTAATAATTTTAAGTTAAACACTATAAATTTGAAACTTAAAAATATCTGAACACTAAATAACAACCCTAAGGAAGAGTCAACTACACCTCCTGGTTCTAGTTCTCTTTTAGTAACTAATAAGAGTTCCCCAAAAACAGCTATTATATTTTGAGTATATACAATGTATCAGCAGGGTCTGGAATTTTCCACATATAATCTCATGTAATCCTGTCTTTCATCATACTAGGTAGGTATATGTAATCTTATTTTACGGTTGGCAAAAGTTCTTCATATTTCTTTCCTCCTACAAATAATAAGGAAATCATGTCATTCAATGAATTCACATATGTCTTTTTAATTATTGTTGCAATTTCTGTTTGTTAATTCAAATAAATCCTTAATAGTGGAATTTCAGATTTGGGGGAGAAAATGGGAGATGCAAGGACTATCTCCTTAAGCTGCAACAGGTACTGCTGGTATGGTCAATTGTTAAGGTGAGCCAAAATACATAGAAAAAAACAAAGACATGTGTATGGGCCTTGTTCTTTATGTCTTATCATAGTTAGAGGGAAGATGAATCCCTGAAAGATAACTGAACAGTTGTGATTATCCTAGAATAACACAAGCTCTAGCCTATTTTGGGATATGTATTTGAAAGAGGTGGCAAAAGGAGAGTTGATGTTGTTCAACCTCCTCCACTGCCTCAGAAAGTTTGGGTTCCTCTTTTTCTTGCACTTTTTCACTGAGGGCTTTTCAGATCTTCTTTGAGTTTCTTTTTGCCCTGCCATATGGCCAAAGAATCTTTCAAAGCAAAGGGAAGGGATCACATTTTACCTTAAGCTCAGCCAGTCATGTTCTTGAGGTTGAATTACTTATAACATGCATCACGCTCAGGTGGCAACTGTCAGTCTCAGCAGTTGGGTTCTGCCAAGGATAGGGTGTCTGGGAATTCAGAGAACTCCATATGGAATTCAGAGGACTCAGTATAGACAGGCTTCCACAAAGCAAAATATCTTTCCAGCATTCCCTTCTCCTCTTAGAAAACTAAAATAAATTATTTAACTAGTTGGAATTACAGCAACTCATGTAATTTATACAAATCTTATATACTTTCTGCATAATAACTAATAAGTTTAAGAACAAGCATTTGTCAGACTTTACTGCAAATGTATTAAATTACATCCTTTCAGGATATTTTGGCTTCAGAGCTTGTTGTTTACCTGGCATAGTCACCTTCCGAAAGGCTTTATTATTTATTTTAATGGAAAGAAATGATGGTGATAATGCATGCTTAGAACTCAAGGGAAGGAAATCAGACCAACATTCTGAGAGTATTGCAGATGGAAAAGGAGTTAAACTGCTATCTCCAGGAAGAAAGCTCACAGCATTAGCTTACTCCAGAAATGACTACTAAATTTTTCCCTTCATAGAAAGCCCTAGGGGGCAAAATTTATCTAGATTTTCTTATTATTATCTTCCAGATCTCTTTAGATAACACAGTTTCCAATCAATGAGTCCTGAGACCTAAATCCCCATAGATAGATTTGGTAAAATGAGTGAGGAGGGTTGGTGCTCAATGCCTGCACTGTGAAGCTACTTTCTACTCAGAATATGGCTTCCATCTACAGACATTGTGGACTGACAATCAGTTTTGTCTCTAACTGCTCTAACCAATGATGAAAAACCATATCAAATCATGATTACAAAACAAAACCAGTCTTTGAGATTTTGGTTTATGGATGTCTTAACATGAATTCCCCTTGAAATGACCATTGCTTTCCATTTGAGCTGAAATGATTTCCAACCAATCTGAAAACCTACAACATAAAACACCCTCATTGCATATTTCCTTTCTGGAGTTTAGTTTTCTGATTTTGGGAAAGGTTTGAGGAGGCTAAGACGAATGAGGTCAGATTGGTTGAAACAGTCGTTTCAACCAATAACACTGTCAGCTTTTTGGAAATCAAGACACAGTACTTAACTGGCTCATGACTTTTAACTTGCATAAGAAATTCTATCACATAAGACTGAATCCTTGGAGTTGGGTTGTGCCATGTTATAAAATGGGAACAATCATGGGAGATACACATGTCCAGATGACTAGCAATGACAATGATGAATTTGTAATTGGGCAGAAAAACAGCCACTGAATGGCTTTAAGCCAAATGTAATAAATATCATTATGGACGTGCCAATGCTACATACAGAAAGAAAAGTTATGGCTACAACCTCTAAGATTTACTACTGTGAAACTTTGCCCTCATCACAATAAACTTTAGAGAACAGTAGCTGCTAATCCAGTAACCAAAGTTTCAAAGATGTAATGCCTGAAGCTATTCTGGCAGTGACTTTTATTCAAGTATTAAGTACAGTCTTTGCTGCAGAGATACTCAATATTTATTGAATGAATAAATAAATATCTCCTTTATTATCCTTTAATAAATTGGGAAATGTAATGCTTCAGAGGGTTGCTTAGAAAAGTTTCCTGAAAGTAGCCTTCACTCTGTATGAAATTTAAATGAATAAAGGCAAAATGTAATGAATTTTTGAAAGTTCTCTGTAGTAGAAAACTTCCAACATGGGCTAAAATCCTTTCAGGCCAGTGTAGAGGCCACGACAAGATTATCCAGCATCCCAAGATCTTATGACTCTAGTAGATCTATGAACATTTTTCAAAGTCAAATAAATCTGGATGATATTTAAAGGAGGCATTTAATAATTCTAAATACTTCATAAAATATTTGGCTTATTTTTTATTATAACTCTCATGTTGATAACTTTTAATATACAGTGTGATTTCATTTTTGCTTTCTGAAAAGTTAGTTCTTTTAAAAAATTGAAATCATAGATGTTTTCTTCCTTTATACTTAAAGACTACTAGAATAATTTATAAATAACTTAAAATTTGAAAGGAGGATGTTTATGTTTCTGAAGAGCTATATTCTTATCTGTATACACAGTTATATAATTTGAACTCTCATAAAATGTGTGACATCCATAACAATGACAAAGTTTACTGATTATCTGAACTGGAACATCAACTTTAAGATTTCAGTAGACAGCTATGTATACATTCTGGTTAAGTCTCAAAGAATAGAATACTGATGCTCAAGGGGCCTAGTATGATGGTTAATTGTAGGTGTCAACTTGGCTGAGTTAACAGACACTGAGATAGCTGATAAAACATTATTTCTGAATGTTCCTATGAAGGTATTTTCAGAAGAGACTGGCATTTGAATCGCTGGACTGAGTAAGGAAGATTTGACCTCACCAGTGTGGGCAGGCATCATCTAATCCATTGAGAGCTAGAATTGAACAAAAAGGCAGAGGAAGGGTGAAATCACTCTGTCTCCATCGTTTTTGGCACTGGGACATTCATCTCCTTCTGTCTTCAGGTGTCAGAACTCTAGATTCTCCGGCCTTTGAACTCTGGCACTCATACCAACAGCCCACAGTTTCTCAGGCTGTTAGCTTCAGACTGAAAATACACTATCAACTCCACTGCTTCTCAGGCCTTTAGACTCAGACTGAAATATACCACCAGCTTCCCTGGTTCTTCAACTTGTTGACAGCATGTTGTATATTGCAGAACTTCTCTGCCTTCATAATTGCATGAGCCAATTCCCACTATAAATCCCCTCTTATATATCTATATCTAATTTGGTTAGGCTTTGTGTCCCCACCCAAATCTCATCTTGAATTGTAATCACCATAATCCCCATAATCCCCATGTGTCAGGGGAGAGACCAGGTAATGAATCATGGGGGCCGTTTCCCCCATGCTGTTCTCATGATAGTGAATGAGTTCTCATGAGAGCTGATGGCTTTAAAAGGGGCCCTTCCCCACTCACATGGCACTTCTTTTTCTTGCTGCCTTGTGAAGAAGGTGCCTTGCTTCCCATTTACCTTCTGCCTTGATTGTAAGTTTCTTGAGGCCTCCTCAGCCATGCTGAAATGTAAGCCAAGTAAACCTCTTTCCTTTATAAATTACAGAGTCTTGGGCAATTATTTACAGTAGTATGAAAATTGACTAATATAATATCTATATCTATATCTCTCCAATATATTGATTTTGTTTTTCTGGAGAGCACTGACTATATTTAATCAATTTGTGGATTGGAAGGGATGGCATTTCAGAAAAACTTTTCATACCTCTTTCAGTTTTTCAAATAATAAATTTTGAAAATCCTTCAATATAGAAAGAAAACTAAGAAGAAAACTAAGATTACCTGTAATTTTGTTAGCAAGATATAAGCATTTATCTTAAAGATTACTTGTCTCGGGTGTCTTTCATTCTGTGTATAGGATAACTTGTTTTCCTGTAATGTTGCCAGCACCAAGTTTTATAATTTTTAAAGCTTCATTTATCTGCTAAAGGACAAATGTCATCCAATTTTAATGTATATTTATTGGAGTACCAGTGAGGAAGAACACTTTCCATGTCCACTATTGGCAAGTTTTTTTCCTTCCCTTGTATAACAGCCTGAATAATGGCCCCATAAATATGTTCATGACCCAATCTCTGGAACTTGCAAGTGTTACTTATAGCAAAAGGGATTCTATGGATGTGAACAAATTAAAGGGTCTGAGATCTTGTTGGGACTAACATAATCACAATGGTCCTAAAAAGAGGGACATGGAAGATGTGAGAGTTAGAGGAGGAGGTGATGTGATAATGGAAGCTGAGAGAAGAGGGATGCACTTTGAAGATGGAAAAGGGAGATAGAAACCAAGGAGACAAGTGGCCACAAGAAGCTGAAAAGGTAAGAAATCCCCTCAGATCCTCAGAAAGAAACCAGCCCTGTTAGCACTTCTACTTCAGCTCACTGAGACTGATTTTGGACTTTGACCTCCATTACTGTAAGAAATACATGTGCATTGTTTTAAGCCACTATGCTTGTGTTAATTTGTAACAATCTTGTGAAATTTTTTGTTATTGAGATATTTTTCTTATTGACTTGCAAAATATCTGGGTATATGAGGAAAATAACTTTTTTTGTAAACAGCTTTAGTGAAATATTTTGTTATTGAGATATTTTTCTTAGAGACTTGCAAATTATCTGGGTATATGAGGACAATAACTTTATTTTTGTAAACAGCTTTAGTAAGGTATTATTGACATACCATAAATAGCACATACTTAAAGTGTACCATGTGACAAGTTTTGACACATGCATATATCCACGAAATCACTATAATCAAGATAGTGAAACTAACTGTCACACCCAAAATGTCTGAGTACCACTTTGTATTTCATCCTTACCCCACTTATCTGCCCACCCTCTTCAGGCAACCACTGGTGTTCCTGCCACTACAGATTAGTTTGCATGTTGAAGGGTTGTATGTAGGGAACGGTACATAACATACTTTATTTTTCACATTTCCAGTGCCTTCAAATAGTTGTTTTAAAAATATTTCATCTAGAATTTAATAATTGTTATCTCTTGGAAAATAGTTGATAATTTGTCATTATTGAAAGCTGAACTTTAGAAGAATTATTACAATAACAAATCCCTGCAGGGTAGATTCTTTGGAGTGACAGTGTGTGATTTCATCCTGAAAACCATGCATAGAAATCGACAAATTTTAGATGTTAGTTAAATTTGTGTTTTAGAACTGTATCATGTTAGTAGCATTATGAATAGGCAGATTTGAAGGCTTATTATCGGTCCCGTCCTCAAGATAGATTTTCTTCTTAGCTGCATCCCTGTTTATCTAAAAACTTACTGAATAACTCCTGTGAGTATCCCAACAGCACTTTGAACTTGACATGTCCAAATTTGACTCATTAGCTTTTCCTCCAAATATTCTCTATCTCAGTTGGTTTCCACGACCATTTATTCAATCATCCATGCTACAAACTAAGAGGTCATTCTTGCCTCAATCACCTTCTTTATTATCATATCAAATGCAGTTAGGGACAGGAGCAGCCTTATGATTGCAAGGAAAGCCTCTGAATGTGTTACAGGGCTCAGAAAGGGTTATGGAAATGAATGCTTTGTGGCTGGCTACATACTCAGCCAAGGGAAGGAGCCAAGGAAGAAGACTGGATTTATCATATGGAATGAATTGTGTGATGCAAGTTTTAAAGAAGAAGAAAAAAAAATTTAAAAAACCTGGATTCCCAGGACGAGGAATGATAGCAAGTAAAAATAGAGCATTTGGGAACATATCAGCACTGTAGTATGGCCATGGGCCTGAACAAGGGAAGTTCCCCAGGTGGAGAGGATGTGACAGCTAGACAAACGAGTATATATAGAACATCAAGATGAAAATGTATAAGGCGGGGGCGGAGCAAGATGGCCGAATAGGAACAGCTCCAGTCTCCAACTCCCAGCGCGAGCGACACAGAAGACCGGTGATTTCTGCATTTTCAACTGAGGTACTGGGTTCATCTCACTGGGGAGTGCCGGAC